>NC_053028.1:397479990-397693048 GCF_003073215.2 Triticum urartu | reverse complement strand
ACATCATTGCATAACCAAATTAAGCATACAATTACACAAGTGACTACACACATAACATTTCCACATGGCAAAGAAAGCAATTACATGCATACTAAAGTAGGAGAAACGAGGATCTAATCATCTACTTATTGTTGCGATGACACTTGCCATTGCTCTGCTTCCGGCTGGATCCCTGGCCGTTTTGGGGAAGGAGGCACTTCCTCATGTCAATGATCCTCTTGTACATGTCGTAGCTCGTGTACGCCTCCTTGGCCACGTACTCGACGTGAGCTTTGTCGAGTTTCTCCATCCAGGCCGAGTGCCAGGCACACTTGTCCTTGTTGCTCTAATCCTCCATGTCTCAATAGTAGGGGTCGATGATGGCCTCGGCAAGTTGAACCAGTGACTCCTTCTCATGCTCCTTGCTGCCCCAGATCTTGTATTGGCCCTAGATGTCGACACGATTCTGGCAGGCGATGCCTGAATTCTCGAGCGCCTTTACATCATTGGTGATGTCCACCGTAGCGAACATGTAGTGGGGGTTGTGGACAAACCTGGCGAAACGTTCGCAAGGCCTTGTGGCCAGGCAATAGTGGTAGACGAGGACGTGGTGGTGCATGCACATCTGGGTGACGACGACCTTGGGACGAGACCCGGCACGAGCGCGGGTGTACTCGAGGTCGAACCCGACCACCTTGTACTTCTCTGCGACAAGAAACAACTCCATGATGTGGATGGAGTGCTCCACCCAGACCGGGTCGTTGGTGTACACCAACGAGAGGTCCATGAACCTTTTGTGGGTGTCCACCACGGCACGCATGGTGAACTGCTGCTCATCATCGGCAGCCGCTCGGAGCGCCATTGGAGCCGCGCAGGATACCCTCTAAGAATTTCTCATGGTGGGTGTGCTTCATGCAATGGTGGGGTGCGATCGAAAGGTTGCAGAGACACAAGGGTAGGTTAAATGGCTGCTGTAATAAATGGGGGCCGGCCAGCCTATAATCATCACGTCTTGTCACGGATTCCAGTGCATGCTTGACAGAACCGCACCGCACGCCTGGGCTCGAAGAGGCGCCAAATGTATCGTCGGTGAGCCTGTTCCCATGCTACCGCGCTGTTTACCGCACAAGCTTCCCACCCGACTAGTTTGGCCACGCGTCGGCTCGAAGAGGGACAAATCGTGGGCATTTATTGGCAAAAAGCTTTGTAAAAATGAAGTGTGTGGAATGACTTTGGTCATAAGTTTACCCTTGAGTGATGTTGTCAAAGTTACACAGAAGGGTGATGATGGACACTCGAGTGCGATAATTAATTCTACGCTCTATAGTGCACACACTGGAAGAAACCAATGTGTGCAATAATGTCGAAGATCGTAGTCGAGTTAGCTATACAGATCGCGTGCTGTGAGATCAACAAGGTAAACTGATTCGAGAATGGTTAATAAAATCTAAGACCATTGCATATTAAGGTCAAAATAGTGCTAGCAATATACGAGTCTCATACGATGCCATTTTAACGATTGTGGATCCAATAACAACTTTGGAGCATTTGTCAGACGAGTAGCCCACCGTTGTCAATTTTGGAGCAGAAATGACATTGATTCTTGTTGGACCTTCTTGATCAACTACAAGTAATCTCTCAAGTGCAGGTGAGTCCTGGATGACCATACCATGGTACACATCTTGTGATGTCTTCCTGCCACACCAGCAACACACATAAACAGTCCGAAGAGTCATGGAGGTGATGTGGAAGGTACTCAACCCATTGATCGCCTGCAGACGAAGGTACTCGAGTGCAGTACAGCCACGGAGCAGGTGCTCCATGTCACCCTTTGAGTGGCAGACGGAGATTAGCTCGATGTGCTTCAGTCGTGGTAGAATAAGAGCAGGCGCGTCTTTAAGGGGTGGGAAATGGTAGTTCCTGAACATGGCCACGTGCAGCATGGGCGCGAGGCGGAGTGTGGACGTTGGTAGCGACCGCATATGCCCATCATCAAAAGTGAGCTCCTCGAGCTGATCTAGGGCGGGGGATCGGAACAGTCAAGCTTGGCTCAGTCCTTGCCGTTGGAACGGAACTTTCCCATTCTAAGGCCTTTGGTTGGGCCAAGGTGACTGCCGAGGATCTTGGAGAATGCATCCAGGCTTTTGCAATAGCCATGGCAGAGCTCATGGGTGTCGATGAGGTCTAGAGGGCTGGAGTTCCATAGGGGACGCCACCGCCTGGAAAGGAGGGTTGTCCGCGCCCCATATTTGATTGGGAGGAGGGAGATGATGACTCTCAACATATCATCGAGGAGGCTGCTGATTAACTCTAGGCCTGCTGGAGTCACTTGTGGTTGCTTGCCCCGCCTTCGCTTGTTGGCGGCCTATTCTCCACTCCGGAGTCTCCTTGTCAGCGGCGCTTTCTGATAGAAATGGGAGTACAAGGAATATTTAGTTAAAACAGGGCAATAGAAAAGTGTATTGGTAACTAGAAGTTATTAGGTAGGAATATAGTAAGAAAATGGAATAACAATTGGTTGCTTAAATACTACACAATTCATTTGACATTGCGGGGTAAGTCAACATATGCAGATAGTTGAAAAGAAAACTTACTTCAAACAAAGTCTGGACGGATGATTTTGTCGGGGAAGTTAGCATATTTCTCATGAACAGGCCCTTTTATGTGCAGTGCAATTTTAGTGCAAGCTTTCAGTACATAAAACTTTGCAATTTCATTCCAAAGGGCATTGCCAAAATAGGAGTCACCACATTCATCAAGTTTTACAGTAGCAACCATTGTAAATCCATGGTTTGTGTGCAGTATGACATCCATGGAGCCTTGATCTATGTAATGGGAAAAATTATGCACTACATAATCTGTTGCATAGCGAGGGATGTTCTGCAGAAAATGTTAGGATTGTTAAAGAAAATAAGGTAACATGCAAATATGGGCCCAAATTGAAAGAACTGTACAACAGTTGAAATTGAAGGACAATAATCTATAATTAAACAGATAGTGTAAACATGATGTCATGGAAAAATGAGAGTAATCAAAATAATAATACATCATTAATTTGCCTAATATAGAAAGAAGATGGGAAAATCCCCTTTGACGTATATGGTGCATGTGGCACCTTTTACCCAAATGTAGCAATATTTAGAATATGTTCAGGAAAGTAGGCCATGCCAACTTATTTAGGGTGATATTGAACATACCGCGCGCTTGGTCAACTTATCTGGTACAGAGAGATGGAATCTCTGGCGGCGGTCGCAAAGTCCTGAAGTGTCGGCGCACTTGTAACATCCCAAATTTTCAATTTGGAATGTTATACATAGGTCATCATATGCATATCATATTTTATTTTGCATTTTGGTTTTGTAATCCTAAAAATCCTAAGCAACTCAAGGACCCACGGAGAGAGTTGGGGATTTTATTATTTTCATATTCGAATTTTCTCAAATATTTAAAAGTGGATCACTTTGGTTTTAATTATTTTTCTCTCCAAATAATATTTCCAATATTAAAATACATGAGAGGAGATAATATGACTTCTCCAAAATAAAAGGAATATTGGAGGAAAAATGTTAAGATCAAATAAATAATTTTATTTGGATTTTATTGCTATTTTATTTGAATTAGAAAAATATGAATTTTTTTCAAAATTGCATTTTAGGCCAAGAAAATGTTCACCTTGTTCTAAATATTTTATTGAGACGGTGAAAATTGTTTTTGGCATTTTTAGATTTTTTAATATTTATTAGGATTTTTCTCGGCAGAATTGTTTAAAAAAATTCCCAGACCGACTGGGCCGAAGCCCAGCCGGCCCACTCGCATGCGTCGCCGCCTTCCCCGCTGCCGTGCCATGCACGGACGCCGAGGGGAGTCCAAGCCGGACTCCTCCCCGGGCCGGGCCACTCCCCAAGCAATGCTGCCGCCCGCCCCTTTATAAGCGCGCCCGCCCCCTGGAGCCCCAAGCCGCCACATCGCCGCTTGCCCTCGCCTGCTCCGCTGCCGCGCCGCGCCTGTAGCCACCCAACATCACCCGCAGCCACCCGTTGCCGCCTCGCAGCCGCCCGACGCCGTAGACCGCCGTCGCCGCCGCCGCGGATCTTGCAGGAGTCACCGCCGTTGACCCCGTTTAACCGGTCGGTTTTTCTCGGTTAAACCCCGGTTTTTTAGTTTTCCGGTTTAATTTCTTAGATCGGTTTTCGTCGGTTTATTTTATTTAGCGGACGTTCGTCCGTTCTTTCGTTTTAACGAACGTTGTTCGTCGGTTAGGTTCAGACAGCGAACGTTCGTTGTTAGTCTTTTCTTTTTATTCTATTTTCGGCCAGGGACTTATCTATGATTATTTTTTTCACGATTAAGCCCCTGATCTTGAAACTAGTATAACTTTTTACCCGTTTGCCCAAATCGAGTGAAACCAGCGCCAAAATCTTCGTCTCGAGTCCCTCTCTCTATTTAATCAACTTGAACAATGTTTTGACAATTTAAAATTTGGTTTCAAGCTGATTTGGTTTCAAAGTTCTCTTCACCATAGTTTCAGTTCTGTAGCTCCGATTCGATTGATTCTTTTTGCAAATCGAATCTTTTCAGTTGAACTTTCAGGTTGGATCATCTTATTTGAGTTTTACCCATGCATCTATGCCTGAGTGCTTATGTATGCTATTTTTTGTTTGCGATAGAATTCCCGGAGTGCGCAGCGTGCTACTACGAGTCTCTAGGTTTTGCGGATCATCAGCAAGGCAAGTAACACTTTGATCATACTCTTTATTTCCTAGTTTTTATGAATTAGTTACAACCCTCAAACATTGCATGAGTAGGATCTCTTAACAAGTGGGTTTTGGGAAGTAGATGATGAGGTAGAACCTATTGCCCTTTTATTATCAAACCCTTGGGAGTTACTTCTATGTTATGCTTATAATGCTATGCTATGCTCGTAGACGTGGATTGGGTTTGAGTGTATCCATGACAGATGTGAGATTGTTAATTAATGGTTAGCTTAAGGTGGCTACTTAAATACACATCTAGGTGGATTGGTTGCTGCCACCTGGGGATATAGCAGTGCTGTCCTTTTTGGTTCGCCACCCAGGCTCAAAAGGATCAGAAGATTATTCATGCTGGAAACTTCCGTGTGCAACCACAAGCCATTATGGGCTCTAGCATAGTTGAGTATGTTGCATGACCTCTTCCAGTGGTAGGCTAGCAGATGTAGGGGATGTAGGTTGGTACTGTCTACCGGGGGTTAGAGTTAATGCTTCTGAAAGACCGTGTCTCGGTCATCCGTTTCTCAAACACCATGTAGTGCGAGAAATCTAACGGAGGAGATCGAGTCCAATGGGGAAAAGTGCGCAAAACTCTGCAGAGTGTACAAACTAATCATGGTTAGCCGTGTCCCTGGTTATGGACAATCTTGAGTATCTGGTTCTTGAATTATCATGTGGATCTCCTCACTCTAAACTAATCTTTTGGGTTGTTAATTACTTTTTAATTGGGATTGAGATGGGGATTCACCATTCTCAATATTACAACTACCATGATAGTAGCCTCCACCAGTCATATATGCATGTAGCTATAGCATTTATTCTGTTCATTACTCTACTGTGTTACTGTCGGAGTAAATAGCCTTGGGTAGCCTAGCCGGCTTCCCCCGGCCCTTCTAGAAAAATTACGAGCCCGTCCGGCTCTCGAGAATCCAAGACATGGAGCCGCCTTCGCCTTGCTGGCAGCCATCCAGACCGGCTTTCAGAAGGCGGCCCGACTTTGGCCCTCATGAAGAAGGCCGACTCCAAGACATGGAGCCGCCTTCCCCTTGCTGGAAGCCGGCCATGAGAAGGCCGACTCCAAGAAGCCGGCTGCCGTAAAGTGGTCGAGACCATACCCTCAAAAGTTTGCACCCACCTAACGGTGGTGCGACGGGGCGTGGCTACAGTAAAGCCTGCCACCCCCGAATCCCGGAGCACGCCTGGCACAGTGCGCCATACGGAGTACGCATGACCCGTCTGGCGCGGCACTGTTGCCATGTTGACCTTGGTGTCACCCACGACGGGCCACCAGCGTGGCCCACAGATGGTGGGCCCCTTCGGGCAGAGAGACGCCCGAAGGCGGCCACGCCTCCAACCAGTCGGCCCAAGACAGAGCCGGCTCCCCGCAGCCGGCTTGCCGCCTCCCTCGAAGAAGACGCCCCATTAAGGAGACAAGACGCGGTGAGGCTACAGCGACCGCCTGACGGGCGGCGGCACTGTAGCCGCGCCTACCACGACGAAGCCCCCGTCACCAAGATGAAGCCACAGTAACCAGCCGCCGACCAGGCCCTGGACAGTGGGGCCTGCCTGTCGACCAAGGGGCCGGCAGCCGGCGGGACCCACCAGTCGGCGGGCCCTAGCAGCCGGCGAGTGCAGTCACAGACGGCTGGGCCCCGCGCCCAGTCGGATTACCATTGTACCCCCAGGGGGTGGGCCTATATAAACCCCCCGGAGCACCCATGCAAAGGGTTGGACCCCCTGCTAGTCTTAGACACCACCCAAGGAGAGGAAGCAGGCTAGCCGTGCCCTTCTTCCCCCTCCCACCAAACAGCTCAAGGAGCATTGTGTAGCTACTTGTTCATCCAGTGATCATGCGGAGACCCCGCAGAGCAGCAGTAGGGGTGTTATCTCCACGGAGAGCCCCGAAGCTGGGTAAGATCCGCCGGCGTGCATGTCTTCGCCTTATCCCGTTTCCAGGCACCGGCGATGTCTTACTGGCTCCCACAATGATAAGCCATCCGTTGGCATATGTCGCACCTACCACCCGACATTTGGCGCCCACCGTGGGGCCAGGTGCACCGTCGTCCGGAGACCTGTTCTGGACGGGAACCCTCTTCCTCCCCCGCGAGCGTAGCCAGCCCGGCACGCCCGATGGCGCTTGCCACGACGCGCTGCAAGGCGTCACCAGCATCTGCGCGGCGAGCAGCCTCGCCGATCTCCTCGACGAAACCCTCATCTTCGACGAGCTCGCCTCCGATGCGGGCACCGACCACCTCGCCAACCTTCTCGGTCAGCTCCATGTCTCCAGCGAGCCCGCTGCGGACCTGGAGTCGGTTGGCTCCACCGACCCGATGCCTGTCAACTCTGACACGGCCTCGTTCGACACGTTCCCCACCAACGTCACGATCTACAACGACCCGCTTCCTCGAGCCGATGGCTGCGATGCTGCCACCACCGAAGTGATGGTTGTCGGCCACGGCGGCCCGGCCGACGAGAGCGCCCACGACGCCCCGCACGCGGCAGCCCATGACTTGTTCACCCCCCTCCCGGCTAACGCCGACGATGAAGCACTAGAGGCACGCCGCCTCGCCCTCCTCGCAGAAGGCCGGAGGCTGGCTTCCGTAAGACGCCTCACTGAGGCCTACTAGCGCGAAGCTGACCGCGCCGCCTTCGGCACGCCGGCCCCGGGCAGGCCAAGCCGGGCCGGCCTTGTCAAGCAACGCGGCACCGTCATCGCCGACACGCTGGGAGTCGACCGCCCGGTCTATGCCACTCCGCTTGAGAACTTGCGTGCCGCCCAGGCGGCCATAGACGAGTTGGACGGCTTGGAGGCCGAAGACCTCCCCCACATGACCCGGCGCATCTAGCAACTGATTGACGCAGCCGCGCAGCGACATGAAGCAGACGCCTGCGCGAGAAGCCCTCCCCCGCGCCTAGATCACGGCACGACGTCCCGACGCCGGCTACGAGCGACACCCGCGCGCGGCGCGAGAAAGAGCCGGCTGCCAGCCGTAGCCGGACCCGAATCTCCATCGAGCGAGACGCGGACGGCCATCCCCGAGCCATGGAGTGGCGGGGCAACCCGCCTCCGCCTCAACCCCGTGGAGAGAGATATCCCACCCCGCCGCCAGTGGCGCACCCGACTCTCAGCGGCCGACTAGGTCGCCGCGAACGAGTCGGCGAGAACGACGCCCGCCATCGGATCGACCGCCTGGCGCGATCCCTGGCGTTGGAAGAAGAAGACGATGTCGGCCCACCTTGTTTCGGCCCCCGCATCCACGACGAGCCCTTCCCCAAAGGGTTCTCGCTCCCAAGAGACACGCCCAAGTACAACGGCTCTGTGAAGCCGGAAGATTGGCTGATCGACTACTCCACGGCGGTCAGCATAGCCAACGGCAACCGGCGCGTTGCCGTGAAGTACGTGCCCCTCATGCTGCAAGGCACGGCGCGAACCTGGCTCAACAGCCTCAAGCCTCTCAGCATCAACAGCTGGCTAGATTTCACCGAAGCCTTCGTCCGCAACTTCACCAGCACCTACAAGCGAGCTCCCAAGCCCAGACAGCTCTCCTTGTGCGTACAAGGCCCCGCCGAGTCCACTCGCGATTACCTCACGCGTTTGGCAGAGCTCCGCAATTCTTGCGAGGGGGTGCACGAGGTGCAAGCCATCGAGTACTTTACAGCCGGATGCCGAGAAGGCACCCTCCTCAAGCACAAGCTCCTCTGCGACGAGCCGGCTACCCTCGACGAGCTTCTGGACATAGCGGACAAGTACGCCACCGCCGATTCCTCGATGAAGACCGAGCTTCGGGTAGACGCATTCGGAAAGGTACTCAACCCAGCGCCCAAGACGCCGGCTGGGGATTCCGGCCGACGCCCCCACTCGAACGACCACAAGCGCAAGGGCCCCGCGCCGCCTCCCGCTAGTCGGCAGGTGGCCACAGTTGAAGATGTGCCGCCTGAAGGGCGGCCCGCGCCCAAGAAACCCAAGGGCGGCCGGCTGGCTTGGTAGCCAGCTTTCTCCTACGAGCAAACTCTCGACGCCCCGTGCAAGTTCCACGGCGGCGCAAAGCCGTCCAACCACACAACCCGGAAGTGCCATTGGCTCACCCGAATCTCCAAAGGCGAGGGGCTCGCGCGGCCTCCGCCTGCCGGCCCGCCACCTCCGCCTCCGCCGCCTCCGGCAGCTCGGCCCGCGGTCGGAGCCGGGCATGATGAGTTCCCTGACGAGCAAGCAACCTACATCATCTTTACAAGCCAGCCCGAAGACCGGCGCAGCAAACGCCGAGAGCACCAGGAAGTTATCATGGTCGCTGCCGACCCCGCCAGACACATGCATTTGTCAGAAAAGGCCATCAGCTGGAGCCGGGCCAAACATCCAGAGGTGATGCCGTCTCCCGGTTCTTATGCCCTGGTCCTGGAAGCCACCCTCGCGACGGACAGATGCGCTGCCCGCTTCTCCCGTGTGTTGATAGACGGCGGGAGCAGCATCAACATCCTGTACCGTGATACCCTGGAGAAGCTAAACGTCAAGACGAAGCAGCTCGTGCCTACTCGGACAGTGTTTCATGGCATCGTACCCGGCTTATCCTGCGCCCCCATTGGCAAGATCAAGATCGATGTACTCTTTGGGGACAAGGAGCATTTCCGCCGGGAAGCGATCTGGTTTGAAGTGGTGGACCTGGAGAGCCCTTACCATGCATTGCTTGGCCGACCTGCCTTGGCCAAATTTATGGCAGTTCCCCACTATGCATACCTCAAGATGAAGATACCAAGCACCAAAGGCGTCATCACCGTAGCTGGCGATTACAAGAAGTCCTCTGAGTGCGCGGCAGCCAGCAGCCGGCTGGCCGAGTCCCTTGTGATTGCCGAGGAAAAGAAGATGTTGGACCGAGTCATGGCCATAGCCGGCAAGCAGTCGGCCGTGTCCCACGACCCCAAGGAGCATGATACTCAAGGATCTTTCCAGCCGGCCAAGGAGACGAAGAAGATACCTCTTGACCCCGAGCATCCAGAGAGGTTTGCCGTCATTGGGGCAAACCTGAACAGCAAATAGGAAGGCGAGCTCGCCGATTTCCTCCGTGAGAATCGGGACATCTTTGCATGGTCCCCCAAGGACATGCCGGGTGTTCCAAGGAAATTCGCCGAGCACAAACTACACGTTCGAGAAGACGCAAAGCCAGTCAAACAACCCCTTCGCCGACTGTCAGAGGAGAAGCGCAGGATTGTAGGGGAGGAGATAGCCCGGCTTTTGGCAGCCGGCTTCATTATGGAAGTTTTCTTTCCAGAGTGGCTCGCCAACCCGTTCCTCGTGCTAAAGAAGAACAACAAGTGGCGCATGTGTATAGACTACACAAGCCTCAACAAGGCCTGCCCCAAAGATCCCTTCGCTCTGCCAAGGATTGATCAAGTGATAGACTCCACAGCCGGATGCGAGCTGCTGAGTTTCTTGGATGCTTACTCCGGATATCACCAGATAAAGCTGGATCCGGACGAATGCCTGAAGACCGCCTTCATCACACCATTTGGAGCCTTCTGTTACCTGACTATGACATTCGGCTTGAGAAATGCCGGTGCCACTTTTCAGCGTTGCATGCAGAAGTGCCTCCTCAAGCAGCTCGGCAGAAATGCTCACGTTTACGTGGACGACATCGTGGTGAAGACGGAGGAGTGCGGCACCTTGCTGGGAGACCTCAAGGAAACGTTTGAGAACCTGCGCCGATTTCAAATCAAGCTCAACCCCGAGAAATGTGTGTTCGGAGTGCCAGTCGGCCAGCTCCTAGGCTTCCTGGTCTCCAAACGCGGCATCGAATGCAACCCGGTGAAGATCAAGGCCATCGAGAGAATGGCGATCCCCACCAAGCTTCGAGACATTCAGAAGTTCACCGGGTGCTTGGCCTCCTTGAACCGCTTCATCAGCCGGCTCGGAGACAAAGCTCTCCCCCTCTACCGCCTCATGAAGAAAAGCACTCACTTCGAGTGGAACGACCAGGCCGACCAAGCTTTTCACGAGCTGAAGAAGATGCTGGCCACGCCGCCCGTTCTGGCGGCGCCGACTGAGAAAGAGCCCATGCTCCTCTACATCGCCGCAACCAGCCGGGTGGTCAGCACCGTCATCATAGTCCAACGCCCAGAAGAAGGCCGAGCCCAGCCGGTTCATAGGCCGGTGTATTATTTGAGCGAGGTGCTGTCCGCCTCAAAGCAGAACTGCCCGCACTACCAGAAGATGTGTTACGGCATGTACTTCACCGCCAAGAAGCTGAAGCCCTACTTTCAAGAGCATCTCGTCACGGTCGTATGCACCGCCCCGCTGGCCGAGATCTTAGGCAGCCGGGACGCATCCGGCCGGGTGGCGAAATGGGCCATCGAGTTGGCCCCTTACACGATCTTCTACCAGCCCCGCACCGCCATCAAGTCCCAAGCACTAGCCGACTTCCTCATCGACTGGGCCGAGACCCAGTACCTGCCGCCGACTCCCGACTCCACCCATTGGCGCATGCACTTCGACGGGTCCAAGATGCGCACCGGCTTGGGAGCCGGCGTCGTCCTTACCTCTCCCAAAGGCGACAAGCTCAGATACACGCTACAGATCCACTTTGCCGCCTCCAACAACGTGGCCGAGTACGAGGCGCTCATCCACGGGCTCCGTCTTGCCAAAGAACTTGGCATTCGCCGGATCCTATGCTATGGCGACTCGGACCTGGTGGTCCAGCAATCATCCGGCGACTGGGACGCCAAGGACGCAAATATGGCGAGCTACCGCTTCCTGGTCCAACAACTCAGCGGATACTTTGAGGGATGCGAGTTCCTCCATGTACCGCGAGCCGACAACGAGCCAGCCGATGCCCTAGCTCGAATAGGCTCTGCTCGGCAAGCAATACCAACCGGCGTCGCTCTACAACGCCTCCTCAATCCATCTATCAAGCCGTCTCCAGAGTCCGACTCCATCTTCGTGCCGCCTAACCCCGATGCGGCCGGGTCTGACTCGAAGAACCAAGCAGGCGACCCCGAGACTCCCGCAGCCGGCCCGGCGACTTCGGCAACCAGCTCGGGGACTGCCACACCCGGCTCGGGGACTGCGGTAGCCGGCCCGGGGACTGCACCAGCACAACAGCCGGCGGCCGACTCCAGCATTTCACCACCCAGCCTGCCCACCCTGGTAGCAGTAGCCACATTGGCAGTAGGAGAAGTCGCGGCTCCGTCATGGGCTCAGTCCATCCTCAACTTCCTAGTAAACCAAGACCTGCCGGCTGACGAAACAGAAGCAAGACAAGTCCAACGTCGAGCCGGAGCATACACAATCGTCAACAGAGAACTCGTCAAGCGCAGTGTCACTGGAATCCTCCAACGGTGCGTCGAGCAAGAGAAGGGCATTGCAATCCTCAGAGACATTCACCAAGTAGAATGCGGCCACCATGCGGCCTCAAGATCACTTGTCGCCAAAGCCTGCCGCCATGGTTTCTTCTGGCCGACTGCTTTGGATGACGCCAAAGAATTAGTTAAACATTGCAAGGGGTGCCAACTTTTCAGCTCCAAGCAACACATGCCGGCTTCGGCACTCAAGACCATTCCCCTCACTTGGCCCTTCGCCGTTTGGGGACTAGACATGGTGGGCCCATTCAAGACGGCGCGCGGTGGCATGACGCATTTGCTCGTCGCCGTGGACAAATTCACCAAGTGGGTTGAGGCAAAGCCGATCAAGAAGCTGAATGGGCCGACTGCGGTGACGTTCATTGCAGACATAACAATTCGGTACGGCGTGCCACACAGCATCATCACCGACAATGGCACGAATTTTGCCAAAGGGGCCTTGGCACGTTTCTGCGTAGCCCAAGGTATCCGATTGGACTTAGCATCCGTCGCTCACCCGCAGTCAAACGGCCTGTCGAGCGAGCCAACGGCCTCATCCTCTCCGGCATCAAGCCCCGACTGGTCGTACCTCTGGAGCGCTCAGCCGGCTGTTGGCTCGATGAGCTGCCGGCTGTCCTCTGGAGTCTGCGCACTACACCAAACAAGTCAACCGGCTTCACCCCTTTCTTCCTTGTGTATGGTGCCGAGGCGGTCATCCGAACTGACATCGAGTTCGACTCGCCTCGAGTAACCATGTACACGGAAGTGGAGGCCAAGGAAGCACGAGAAGATGGCGTCGACCTGCTGGAAGAAAGCCGGCTGTTAGCCCTCAGCCGGTCTGCCATCTACCAGCAGGGTTTGCGCCGCTACCACAGCCGGAAGGTCAGGCCAAGATCTTTCCAAGAGGGCGATCTTGTGCTCCGGCTGATCCAGCGAATAGCCGGCCAGCACAAGCTCTCAGCCCCTTGGGAAGGTCCCTTCGTCATCAGCAGAGCTCTACGCAACGACTCCTACTACCTGATCGATGCACAGAAGCCAAAGGCACGCAAGAGAGACGACTCCAGCAAGGAGTTGGAACGACCATGGAACGCCAACCTCCTTCGAAGATTTTACAGTTGAAATGCAGTATGTACCACACTAACTTTTGTATTAAGTACAAGACAATAGGATCCCCGAGGAGGGCTCGGGGACTGCCATCCCTTATCTATGAACGAAAGTCGGCTCGGGGACTGGCCGACTGGAGTTATATTAGAAGTCCTACCCGCAGTCAGATAAGTAGTGTGCCGGCTCCCAAGCTTTCTCTTAGCAAAAGTCACAGTTCGAAGAACCGGCTATCCGACTGGCAAGAGTTAAAGGCAGGAACGGGCGCCCACACGAAAAAACGGCTAGGGACTAACGGACTAATATAACAAAAGCCGGTTTTTCTCCCACCGCCGAATGGCTACCAGAGTAGCTGGCCAGCCAGTTTCCATTCACTTCACTTCAATCCAAGAAAGCTCAAGTACTTGCCTCCCCAAAGAGGGAAGGCGGCAAAGGAAAAAGCCTAAGGATAAAAAGCATACGCGAATGGAAACCAAACATGCACATAATAATATTTACATAAAAGACCTCCGAGAGGCCAGCATTCAACATAGTTTGGATACACCCCCAGTGGGTGGAACTGCGAAAACTTAATGAAGATTGTTCAAAAGACAACAAGAAGGAAAGATAAAGACGGTAGGTCAAGCCGGCGGAGCGATCGACGAGCCGGACTAGTTGGCGGAGACGGTCGTGCCGGCTGAAGGAGCGGCCGGCTGGCGAACTTCGGCTTGGTTGCCGCCTCCCGCAGAGGGCGCGCTTCCACGCGCCTCGTTGCTGGAGGCACGGTCGGCCTGAGGTCGGCCGGTTGTTCCACCAGCCGGCTCGACGTCTTCGCCATCCTCCTCTTCGTCATCCTCGCCCTTGTCGCTGGAGGCAATCTCCTCCGCCGAATCCTCGCCCACCGCTGGGTTCAGCCCGAACGACTCCTCCGGCTGAGCAACACCATCATCATCGATTTCGGGTGCGAAAACGCTGATGTCGATGCACTTGGCGATCGTCGAAGCTCGCTGGGCGATAGCCGGCCTCACCTCCTCCAGCTCCGCATCAGCCTCCATCCGCCAAGTGCGCAGCTGGTCCAGGCTCAGCCCTGGGTACCAAGCCCGAACGAACTCCAACACCCGCCCGGCTCCGAGGCGGGCCGCCGACGCCTTCCAAGCCTCAAAGCGACCAACTGCGACCTCTAGCCAGTCGGCAGTTCGGCTTCGGGTGCAGGGGATCGTCTCGCCGGGCCAGAGGGCGGCCAACACTTGTGCCCCGGCACGTTGTGGCTGGCGAAGCATCCGATGAGCTGGCTGCAACCGCGCCTGGACAGCCAAGAGCTGCTCCTCAAGCGTCCGGTTCGCATCCGGCACGATGTTGGCCCCCGCCTGACGGCGCGCCTCGCGATGGGCCTCAATGCTTTGGGCGGCGAAGGCGGAGTAGCCGGGGAAGTAGTCTGCACCAAAAAACAAGTAGCAGCTCAAGATAAGCCAAAAACCCAGGCGGCAAGGGGCATGGGAGGGGCGAGGAAGGCGGCTTACCATCGATCAAATCCTCGATCCGGCCGAAGCCTTCATCCAGGGCTCGCCGGGTCTCAGCCCAGCTCGCCGCCTCGGTCTCATACTCTGCCTTCAAGGCGGCTTTGCTATCCTGCGCCGCCTGCAGGGCCGCCTTGTGGCTCTCCTCTTGGTCGGCCAGCTTCTTGGCTAGGCGATCCCGTTCCTGGACCAAGGCGGCGTACTCGGCCTCCTTGGTATGAAGGGCGGCCTTCGCTTCGCCGAGCTCCTTCCTCAAGTTGGCGTTGGCCCCTGAAGACAAAGAAAAAGAAAAAACCAATAAGGAAAGAGTCGTTAAGAAAGATCCGACCCGGCTCCTCAGCAGTCGGCCCGAATCTCGGGGACTACACCCAGTGGGTGCACTGACGCGCCCCCACGGGAGACAGACAAGATTGAGTACTTACTTCGGCTATCGGCCAGGTCGTCGGTCCTCCAGCTCAACTCCCGAGCCTGGGAGTTGAAGGCGGCAGCACGGAGGTTGTGATATTCCTGAAAGTTCAGACAAAAAGCAAAGTAAGGTAGCCGTCGAGAAAGATCCAACCCGAATGCGCAGCAGTCGGCCCGAATCTCGGGGACTACACCCAGTGGGTGTGCTGACGCGCCCCCACGGAAGAGATCAAGAAATCAAAAGTGGCCAAGAATGAAAGACTCACCCGGATGGTGGCTCACGTCGACAGGAACTCTTGGGGAACTGTTGCAGCAGGGCGGCCTGAGCTTGCAGCCGGCGCTGGACCCCTTGAGCCGCCACGTTCAGCTCGCCAGTCCCTCTGCTGGGAGTCCACTCGGACGTGGCAGTGCTGGCCTCCTCCAGATCTTCCGCCGACTAGCCTGTGCCCGCAACTCGGCGCAACTCTGGCGGAGTAGCGCCTCCCCCCGCACGTCGGCCCGTCACCGGCTGTACCTCGAGGCCGACTCTGTTCTCCGGCTCACCCCCGGTCGGCCCCTCCGGCGCCGCTGACGATTGGCCGCCTTGGGCCGCTCCAGTTGGCGCTGTTGGCGGCGCTCTCCTCTCAAAGGCCACGGGGTCTTCCCCCCTCTCCATCAGCGGCGGGTCTTGGACGATCTCCTCCGCCAAGGGCAATGGGGTGTCGGGGGCCACGGCTCGAAGGGGAATGGCGAGCAGCGGAGGCTGGTTGCGCGAACCTTCCGCCTCTGACTCCGTGTTCGCCGCCTCCGTCTGGGCCTTGGCTGCCGCATCGGCCTACTCCCTCGCCGCCTGGGCGGCCGCCTTCTACGCCGCCTCGCGCTCCTCCCACGCTTCACGGGCGTTCCGCTCTGTGGCCTACCTGAGGTCGGCGCGGGGGTCCATGCGGCGGGAGCTTGAAGAACCTCCAGCCGGCCCAACTACGGAGCCGCCCGGACCGTGCTCAAGGGAAAGCGGCGCCCTATCCAGCAAGCGGAAGAAATTAAGAAGAATGCTCGAACAAGAAGAGAATGATGAAGAGCATGCGGCAAGGCAATTGAAGACTTACGCTGAGACCGCCTGAGGCTGCTTCACCGCCTTGCGGAAGCGGGCCGCTTTCGCAGCCGCCTCGTCTTGCTTGGTCGCCGCGGTGGAGGCTTTGGACTTCTTCGGCCGACTGCCGAAGAGGCCTGAAGCGGCCCGGCGCTTCTGTGCGCCGCCGCAGGCAGCCGGCGCGATAGACGAGCCTGCGCCCTGATGGTCGGCCGCCGGCTGGCGACGCGGGGCGACTTCGGCTTCGAAATCATCTGGCCAGTCGTCGAAGCTGGCGGTGAGCCTTGTGCCCCCGGGCTCGGCGTCGTCCCCCATGACGGCGTCTTCCATGGCGGCTGCCCCAAGTCCGGATCGTCGACGTCGCTTGCCATGCGGTTGGGGGCATATTGACGTTCTATCCCCGCTGTCCCGGTCGTCAGCGGGAGAAGGGGGTTCTGCTAAGGAGGACCGACTGATTAGAAGCCGGCCATCATAAAGCCGGCTACCCATGAAAAGAAGGAAGAAAAGAAAAACTTACCACGGGCGGAGGGTTGGCGCGAGAATACGGCGCCTTGCCGTATCGCCAGTCTTTGGCAAGCTTGCAATTTGAGATGTAGTTTACCATATACGATACCTCCGCATGAGGCATCTCCCTGGTGCTCAGCCGGCTTGGGTCGAAGTGGCCGCTCATCTGGCACATCATGTGGGGCCGGCTCTAGAGAGGAGATATCCAGCGCTCCACGAAGGCGGCCACCAAGTCGGCCCTGTTTAGGCCCTCCGACTGGATCATCATCCGAAGCCGGGAGACGGCGGCATTCCCGGCCTGAGATAGTGACCGGGACCGGAGACTCCACGAGGGTTGCCTCCCAGTCGGCGGGCCGGCTACGTAAGCCGGCAGGTTGACGTGGTCTCCTTGCTCGGCGACGTTCTTCACGTAGAAATATGATTTCTGCCAGATCTTCGCCGACTGGATCAGGGGGATGGGCGGGAACGGGTTGTTCTCGCTCGCCCTCCTCATGGCGATGAAGGCCCTACAGGGGGCGGGCACGCCCGCGACGACGGTGCCGAGTTTGCTCTGGAAAAACTCTCCCCAGAGCTCCAGCGTGGGGAGCAGCCCCAAGAAGCCTTCGCAGAGGGAGACGAAGGCCGACAGCAGCATCACCGCATTGGGCGTGAGGTGATGCGGCTGGAGGTTGTAGAATTCGAGGAAGGAGCGTAGAAATCCGCTCCCCGGAAGGCCAAAGCCGCGCAGGAAGTGCGAGCGGAAGACGACCCGCTAGCCCTCCTCCGGCACCGGCGAGATCTCCGTCTTCGGCGCCAGACGGACCCGCACGAGGTTGGCATCGGGCAGGCGCCGAGTCTGGCGGAGGAACTCCACGTGATCCTCATGGATGTTGGAGCCGTCCCACGAGCTTGACAGTGCCATGGGAGCGAGGCGATGTGGAGGCGCGGCGGCGCTGAGACGGGAGGCTGTGGCGGGAACGAAAGGAAGAAGCAAGGACGAGAGGGGGCGGAGCGAGAGAGAGCGTGCGAACCTCTGTCGCTCCCCCTCCTCCCCCTACTTATAGGCTCGCGTGGCGGGACCGAGGAGGCGCGGCGTGGGGAAGCGTGAGGATCGATCATGCCCACTCCCCCATGTCCCGCGATTATTGTGCCATGATGGTGGAATGAAAACCGCCGCGGGAAGGCGAGCGGCCCATGTGGGCCACGGAAGATCCGTGCTCGTACCCAGGCCTGCGAGTGGCGGGCCCGGGCCTGCGGCGATGTCCCGTCGCGCGCGTGCGTTGGCAGGATTTCCTCGCCACGTGGTCCGCGTCCCCGCCTACGAGAACCAGAGCTCTCTGAAGTTGGCGTGCGCAAGCAAAGTTGGCTCTTCAGGATAGGAAGCAGACCAAGCTTCTCGTCCCTCTGTCCGCCTCGGGGCTCGATCAGCTTCGGGGACTACTGTCGGAGTAAATAGCCTTGGGTAGCCTAGCCGGCTTCCCCCGGCCCTTCTGAAAAAATTACGAGCCCGTCCGGCTCTCGAGAATCCAAGACATGGAGCCGCCTTCCCCTTGTTGGCAGCCATCCAGACCGGCTTTCAGAAGGCGGCCCAACTTTGGCCCTCATGAAGAAGGCCGACTCCAAGACATGGAGCCGCCTTCCCCTTGCTGGAAGCCGGCCATGAGAAGGCCGACTCCAAGAAGCCGGCTCCCGTAAAGCGGTCGAGACCGTACCCTCAAAAGTTTGCACCCACCTAACGGTGGTGCGACGGGCCGTGGCTACAGTAAAGCCTGCCACCCCCGAATCCCAGAGCACGCCTGGCACAGTGCGCCGCACGGAGTAGGCATGACCCGTCCGGCGCGGCACTGTTGCCATGTTGACCTTGGTGTCACCCACGACGGGCTGCCAGCGTGGCCCACAGATGGTGGGCCCCTTCGGGCAGAGAGACGCCCAAAGGCGGCCACGCCTCCAACCAGTCATCCCAAGACAGAGCCGGCTCCCCGCAGCCGGCTTGCCGCCTCCCTCGAAGAAGACGCCCCATTAAGGAGACAAGACGCGGTGAGGCTACAGCGACCGCCTGACGGGCGGCGACACTGTAGCCGCGCCTACCACGACGAAGCCCCCGTCACCAAGATGAAGCCACAACAACCAGCCGCCGACCAGGCCCTGGACAGTGGGGCCTGCCTGTCGACCAAGCGGCCGGCAGCCGGCAGGACCCACCAGTCGGCGGGCCGCAGCAGCCGGCGCAGAAGCCGGCGAGCGCAGTCACAGACGGCTGGGCCCCGCGCCCAGTCGGATTACCATTGTACCCCGGGGGGTTGGGCCTATATAAACTCTCCGGAGCACCCATGCAAAGGGTTGGACCCCCTGCTAGTCTTAGAAACCAACCAAGGAGAGGAAGCAGGCTAGTCGTGCCCTTCTTCCCCCTCCCACCAAACAGCTCAAGGAGCATTGTGTAGCTACTTGTTCATCCAGTGATCATGCAGAGACCCCGCAGAGCAGCAGTAGGGGTGTTATCTCCACGGAGAGCCCCGAAGCTGGGTAAGATCCGCCGGCGTGCATGTCTTCGCCTTATCCCGTTTCCAGGCACCGGCGAGGTCTTACTGGCTCCCACAATGATAAGCCATCCGTTGGCATATGTCGCACCTACCACCCGACAGTTACTTTGCCAGCATATTCCATGTGCTGACCCGATTCGGGCTGCAACATATCATGTTGCAGACTTTTCAGACGAGGAGTAAGGAGTGCTAGGTCGTTGTTGTGCACTTAGCTATGCCATTGGAGTTGATGGACTCACTTTATCTTCCAAGCCTTCTGTTGTTATCGTATTTAGGTGGCCTTAAGCCATATCAGTGTAATAAGTTCTCTTTTGTATGATTGCAACTCTGTTATGAATCCTTCGAAGTACTATGTGTGTCAGCATTATTGATCCAGGGATGACACTTATACACATAGATTTGTCCGCCTGAGGTCGGATAGCTACAACACTGTACATTCTATGAATGAAAGAAAAGGCTCAAATCAGCTCGAATAAAAATGAATTCACGGCGATTTCCGCCGGGTGATTGAAGGAGGCAGATGAACTAGGATAAGAGATGAGATAATATCTCGTTAAACTAGTTATCTTGTCGTCCATGAGAAAGAACCCTCAGTACGGCAGATTCCCGGAGCTGGGTCGACCACAAGCAGCGTCGAGAAAGTCGACGGTGATAGGTGGCGGCAAGCGGAAGTGGCGAAATGCGGTGGACTTTGCCGGTAGCCTGGCGGCGGCATAGGCGGCGAGCTAAGTGTTTACCGCCACGATAGGAGGTGTCATGGCATAAACGCGGAGGAGCTTGTGTAGGTGTGAATAGGGAACATACTAGAGGGGCCGAGGGGGTGGCGGGCGGGGTGAGGGTTTTTAGAACGTGGGGATGGTGAGGGTTTTCTTTTTTCTTTTTTGAATTGGGTGGTGAGGGTTTTCTGTCCCACAAAGAATTTTGGGGGCAACGGTTTGCTAGAGAGAACCGTTTGTGATTGACACTACATGCGAAATGAAGGTCATTGCACACGGTTCCAATTTTGGGAACCATGTGTGATTGACGTACTTCCTCTGTCCTGGTTTATTTTTTTCCGCGTTGTAATTTTTACCAAAAATTGGCGAAATATTTAACATGCTCAGACATAGATAATAAGCGTACACGTAGATAAGCATAGTTCAACCATAAGTAGTACATTGTTCAACAGTATAAAGCATACTCAAGCGTACATATATAGTTTCGTCCATCCCACATCTCATCTCACAGGCCGGCACAATACTGAAGCTTCTCCAGGTACTTGGCATACGCGCCATGCGCCACCCTGCGAGAATACTTCTGCTTGAGGGAGCCAACGGCCCGTCCTCTTGCATGCGCCAGAACACTTAGATACCCGTCATGAAGCTTCTGGTTGCAAACTGGGCATCCATAGCCGCAGTTACAGGTCCTAATACGCCTATTATGCATTCTTGTATAAAGCTCCCTCAGGATTTGCCTGTTATACCTCCTCTAGACATCTTCATCCTCGCTGTCCACATCGTCAGACATCACCTATACAAATAGTAAAACAAATTTGGCATCAAATCAATGATTACATGCCGTGAAGTGGGATTAGGAATTTATGGCTATTTATTTATACATATCCAGTGATTATGGTTCGATTTTTAAGCGCAGTCGTCTATGTACAGACCAATCTTGAAGAAAATAATGGCACAAACATATGTAGGTCGTTGAAAATCAATTGTCAAGCCCAGGCTAGGAATTATTAGCATGGACACTAACCCTAGTCGGATTACTAGCAGAAATCATTTGCACAGATGAAACAACTAATCACTTATCACCTGTACCATTCAAACAATCAATACACTACACGGATCTAACGAAACTTACTCAGATTTCATGGACTGGGAGAATATAACCATAGGATTTTTGTTCCAAAAAGGGGGAGGCAGGAGTAACCAGAGAAAACCATTGATTTATTTGACACATAAATGGGTATAGATGACTAACCAGCTGTCCATCATCGTCAGAGTCTTCGCCGGAGTGGTCGTCGGAGTCGTCGCTAGAGTTGTCGTTGGAGTCAATGTGGAACTCTGCCTCCGGCTGTGGAAGCTCAACGCCGTCGACAACGTCAAGGCGCAACGATAACTCGCCGGCGGTGAAGGAAACCTCTGTCTCCATCTCCACGCCGTGCTCCGGTGCTTTATCAGCCCCGGCGTCGACACTCCCTCCGATGAGGCGCTTCAGCGGTATCCTCATACACTGACGGCTTTGAGGACTAAGAGCGGAGAGAGAGGATTGTGTGTGCGTAGTGAGGATGGGGGGTGCGGCTGCTCGGGCGCACCATTAATATGGAGTAGTGGCAGTTGTGGGATAGAGGCGGGCGGCGGTAAAACCGATGGCTCTCCTCCCGGGGAGCCTACGCATCGGACTGCTGGCATGCCTACCTAAGTTTCACACAGCTACTCGCACGCCTCCTGATGGCACTGCGCGGCAAGCACGCCTCTGTCAATTCACACACCTGCACGCACGCCTCCCCGTCTGCCTGCACGGCGGACGCGTCCCATCAACTCACGCTGCTCGCACGCCGCATGGGTCGCGCGGCGGCACATATATTGTTTTTCTATTTGGATGATTAATGCTGCCACTTTATTGCTTTACCGAAGCAAGGCATGTATCCATTGTTGGTCTAACGCTCACGGTTCGAATAAATAATCCATGTGGGATATTGGTTCCTCTCGGTGTCAAAACCGGCGGATCTCGGGTAGGGGGTCCCGAACTGTGCGTCTAGGCCGGATGGTAACAGGAGGCAGGGGACACAATGTTTTACCCAGGTTCGGGCCCTCTTGATGGAGGTAAAACCCTACATCCTGCTTGATTAATATGGATGATATGAGTAGTACAAGAGTAGATCTACCACGAGATCGGAGAGGCTAAACCCTAGAAGCTAGCCTATGGTATCATTGTATGTTGTGGTTGTTGTCTCCTAAGGACTAAAACCCTCCGGTTTATATAGACACCAGAGAGGGTTAGGGTTACACAAGGTCGGTTACAATGGGAGGAGATCTACATATCCATATTGCCAAGCTTGCCTTCCACGCCAAGGAAAGTCCCATCCGGACACGGGACGAAGTCTTCAATCTTTTATCTTCATGGTCTGAGAGTCCGGCCAAAGGTTATAGTTCGGCTATCCGGACACCCCCTAATCCAGGACTCCCTCAGTAGCCCCTGAACCAGGCTTCAATGATGACGAGTCTGGCGCGCAGATTGTCTTCGGCATTGCAAGGCGGGTTCCTCTTCCGAATACTTCATAGTAGATTTTGAACACAAGGATATTGTCTAGCTCTGCAAAATAAGTTCCACATACTATCGTAGAGAGAATAACATTTACACAAATCTTAATCTGCTGACGCATTTCGGCAACATGACATTATGCCATGGCCCGATGCTTATTCAAACCGTTTTTCTTCAACCAGCTCCACACATAACGCGAGTGGTTTCTTGACACGTCTTGTCAAAGCAAAGATCGTGTTCCCCCAATTACAGGATTCTCATTAATACGTTCATGGGTAACCCAACCGTGTCTAGGACTCCTAGATTATAGGCAAGTCCCAAACGGCTACGAAGAGGACGCTTGATATTCACCCTCTTTATAAAGGGAAAAGGTTTTCGCTTTTTCCCTCTCGTGCTTAATCGAACCCCTCCCTCGCCTCGAGTTCTAACACCAAAGCCCAGGTCAGGTGCTCCGGATCTTCAACCATGTCCAGATCCAGCCTTCAAGGCCGGTGGATGCCCTCCTCCGTCACGGAAGAGGATATCAAGCAGTTGAGGGAGGCCAGATACCTGACCGCCGAGGTTTCGCATCAGATGCCTGCTCGAGGGCAGGTCGTCCCTACTCCCGAATCCAACGAGAACGTCGTGTTCGTCTCCCACTTCCTCCGAGGCCTAGGCCTCACTCTAGATCCCTTCGTCAGGGGTTTGATGTTCTATTACGGCCTAGATTTCCACGATCTAGCTCCGGACTCCCTTCTCCACATCTCGACATTTATTGTCGTGTGTGAGGCCTTCCTCCGCATTGCCCCTCACTTCGGCCTATGGCTTAAGACCTTTGAAGTGAAGCCGAGGATGATCGAGGGGCAACATTCAGCGTGCGGAGGCGCGTCAATAAGCAAGATGGCAGGAGCTCCGTGGCCGAAAGGTTCCTTTCCAGAGGTGTCCGGATTATGGCAACGGGAGTGGTTTTACATCACGGCTCCCAGAAGTGCCAAGTGGGCGGCTGCCCCCGCTTTCCGCTCGGGACCCCACCACAACTGATGTCATGGATTAGCAGAGGACTGAGCTGGGGTCCAGCCCAGGACGTGCTTATACTGCAAAGCCGCATTCAAGATCTCTTTGAGGGAGATTTTAATTTGGTTGTGGTAGTGCAAGTTATGCTGGTTCGTCGAGTCCACCCCTGCAAACGCAGGCCCCTTCGCTTGTGGGAATTCAACCCAGAAGGACCGCGTGCCATTCAAAATTTCCTCGGCCTGACACACGAGGAGATGTACAAGTCATTCTTCGGACCTCAAATAGAGTGTCCAGATACTACCGAGGATGTGGGCCTGAGCAGTAACCACGTCGTTGAACAACTAAGAAATCCTCTAGCCGAACACACCATCTTTTCTTCATCACGAAGTTATTTCTAAGAGATTGCTCTTTGACCAGGACTGGCTAACAAAGGCAAAGATTATTCGGTGTTCGGCCCCCCTCCCTGAGGGTTTGGAAAATCCGGTATTGGAAAAGATGCTCAAGCTCGCACCTTGCCCGGAGCCCTCGAAGGAAGATACAAGGGGGAATAATATGGGCGGAAGCGGGCCCCCATCGCTGCCAGTTCCAACCAAGGGAATGAGCGCCTCCATAAAGGAGGATAACTGGGGGAGGAAGAGGCCTGCTTCCGAGGATCCAGAGGCCGAGGCCTCCAAACGAGAGAAGAAGTCTCCAACAAAGGGTCCTGCCTTGGGGGGTGCTCTTGCCGCCAAAGTCCGCGGGGGGATCAGCCCTCTGACGAGTCGTAAGTGATCCAAAAAATACTTTAATAGTAAAGGTATACTATCTTTCTTCTGAGAAAATAACCGCTGCATATATCTTGCAGTTCGGGTCTTAGCCCATCTCAGCTGAGCTCGTCTTCGGGGGATCTTCTTCCGGAGATGATGGAGAGCGAAACACCTCCCCCGGACTCCTCCACTTAGGAAGCGGGCGACCCCAAAGTGTCATCACGGAAGGCCTCTCCGGATCCGGTGAGGCCAAAAGATAATCCCATAGACCCCCGAAGTCCCCAGCGTCTGGCTCTTGAAGAGAGCAAACAAAAGAGTCCGGCATCGTCTGGTATGTGGTTGGATGTTCTGAGGGAGCTGTTGGGGCGAGCGGCCATCTCAGAAGAACACCGTACACTGATGGGTACGGTGATGCAAAGAATTTCGTCCGCCGAAAGCGGATTATGCAAAGCCTTTATGAGTCTACTGATAGGCTTTGAGGTATGTGAAATAATATGTGATAGTACCGCACATGGTAGGTGTGCCCTGTGTAGATAGTAGCCCCTGAGACTCTGGTTGTCGTCAAGAACGGCGGCGAACAGAGGATCATAGTCCCAGGCAATAACCAGACTGCCTTTATGTACAGGTGGTGGAAGCTCTAGTGGCTAGCCAGACTAGTGAGTTTGCCGAATTAAAATGGCAACTGGATGCGGCAGACGCCAACATCGAGCTTGTTAACAAGTGGCTTGACGAATCACAGGGTAAGTAATGTTTTCTGGTGAATGTCACACAATAAGAGCAGCATGATGCCAGTATCTTTAATATGTTGTGACTGCAGACGGAGCTGCCACCGTGGAGACCCTTCGGGCGGAACTTGCCCGAGCCAAGGAACAAGTGAGGGTTAGTAATGCGGCTGCTTTGAAGGCGGCCGAAGAGTTAAGAGCCGAGAAGGCCGTCCATTGCGAAAGCAAAGAAAAGATGGCCAAGATGGCCGAAGAGTTAAAAGGCACTGCCGACCGTTGCCAGTTCCTTGAAGAAGAGAACCGAGTGAAGGCAGCGGACCTTGAGAAGGCCACTATGGCGACCAAAGACAGTCGCTCTGCTATGAGGGCGAAGAAGGAGGAGCTGCGTGAAGCCGGGGATATAGCGGCTGGGAAGCCCTTTCTTCTGCGGAGGAAGTTTGGTGATCCGCGGTATGCCCCTTTGGATTGGCTGTGGAGTTCGGCAGACGCATATATGGACTTGGCGGCGAGCGCTGTCGATGCGGTCGAATACTTCCAAGATCAATCAGATCATGAAGTGGATAAGCTATTCTGGTCGCAATTCAACGTTCTAGAGTGTCCGCATCCCTTGACTGATCAGCTAGCCGAATGGGCCGAACTTAATAGGTTGTCCGGACTCGCCATGAGGTCTGTTGTGGATCATTTGTGGCCGGAGAAGCCGAAGCTGAACAGCTATTTCAGCTTAGTGCAGTAGTTCCTTGGTGCGGTGCCGCGCATTAATGCGATGAAGAGGTCGGCGTGCATAGAAGGCTCGCGGATGGCCTTTGCCCGTGTCAAGGCATACTGGGCGGAGATGGATGCTACCACTGTTGCGGCGCAAGGTTCGGCCGTAGTCCAAGTAGCTACCGAGCACTATTTTGAAGAGGTCCTTGAGGGTTCTCATTTGATAGAGTCCCAGTGCTCAAAGAATATTATGTTTGAATGGCATGTATTCCCATTGTAAACACAATGTTTTTATGAAATATAGTAAGGTTGTGTTTATACTTTTGCTCGAAAGTAATATGATGCCTCATGTGCGGCCGTTTATGTATACATGTGTATAACCTGAAAGATTGCAGTCGCCGGCTTCAGCCCCCACGCATATAATGCGGAGGTGTTCGCAGAAGACGCGTGTTCACACTTAACCCAATGTCTTGGTCCTATTAAGGAGGTGATAGCACAGCGAACGAGGCAACTGGACTATAATGCTTTAACACTTTCACTTAGCCATAGGAGTTTGACAGTGGGGCTACTAGATAGCCCCTGGTGGCTCCGCACTCTCCCGATCTCGGGGTGCGTACATGCCTGGCTGGAAAACGGCCCTTTGTTAAGGCGGAGGAATTCTAAATTCTGACAGGTCATCGAATGGTTGACTAGTCTCACGCTATATCATGACAGTCAGTTTTCGGCTTTCTCTACTGAGGTGATCGTCCGGATGAACCAGGGCAAAATCGCGGAATGTAAGGCACCAAAACACAGGAGCCGGGCAAATCCAACATTTGACCAAAGACAATGATTCGTAGTTGATGCATATAAAGCCAAACTCACGACGCTGAACACTCCCTAAGGTATTCGGTCTTTATGGTATAAACCGGGCCTAAATAGTGCCCTTTGTAAGAAGCCCCTTGTGTCCAGGTACGTGCATTATTCTGACGTGGCCACATGCCAAGACGTCAGCATCCTTCGCAATTGTGCTGAGAATTCGAGGGATGTTTATCAACAAGAGACAGTAAAAAAGGTTTACGCAGGGTCTTAATCTAAAGAGAATCCTTGTAGCGGGTCCCTGCTACACATCTGCGCCTGTGTCTCCGTTGTGAGGTATCCTAGATGGGTGTAGCACGATGGTCATCTGTAAAAGAGAGGAACTTAGGTGAAAAATTTGCCGTGCAAAAAGGTGGTTTTTTAAAGAAACCATGTATAAAAAATGAGCAAAAAATTGCCACTTGTCTGCGCGCGTTGAGCCCCTTGTATTTGTAATAGGTGTGTGGCCCTCAATCCGGTATGAATTACATATAGCTGCGCCAGACTCGTTTAACCGTGTCCGTGGTCTTGACGACCTATCGAATGCTTTAGTTGGTGAGGCCGTTTTTAGTGTGCGGTTGCTAAGGCAGTCACATTCTTTTTGGTTCACAAAGATCGCTCAATATTTCCATTCACTATAATGATGCCACATGGGTCGGGCATCTTGAGCGTGAGGGAAGCGTAATGCGGTATTGCATTAAAGCGAGCAAAAGCTTCGCGTCAAAGAAGTTCTTGGTAACCACTTTGGAAAGGAGCAATGTGGAAGGTTAAACGTTTGCTACCGAAGTTATCGGGGAAGCCGAATATAACTTTTAGTAGCAGGGAGCCCGTGTAGTGAGCCCCTAGGCCTGGTGTTACTCCTTTAAAGGTAGTGTTGCTATGGCGGATTTTCGTTGGGTCCATCCCCATTTCGCGGATTGTATCCTGGTATATCAGGTTTAAACTGCTCCCACTGTCCATCAGGACTCGTGTAAAGTGGTATCCATTAATTATTGGGTCTAATAACAGGGTAGCCCATCCTGCATGCCGGATACTTGCTGAGTAATCACGATGGTCGAAAGTGACCGGTTGAGACGACCAATGGCAGGATTTCACGGTGATAGGCCCTTGGGCATATTTATCTGGGAGGGCCGCTTTGCTTCCCTTGATCACATGTAATACATTGACTGTTTTGACTTCTGATGGAAACTTCTTTTGTTCCCTAGTGTCTTGCTTGAGAGACTCATCCTCATCTTCGTTTGGTGTATCCTCCCACTTGTGTACGGCGTTGAGCTTGCCGGACTGATTGAAGACCCAACATTCTCTGTGGGTATGATTAGCGGGTTTACCGGGGCTGCTATGGATCTGACATACTTGGTCCAGAATTTTGTTCAGGCTGGACAGTTCATCTCTGGCGCCTTTAGAGGGTGGCTTTTGCTGACCTGGCCGAGAGCTTCGGAATCCGGCGTTTACCGCCGTGCTCTTCGGGATGTCTTCTTTATTCCGACGCTTATTATTTTTGTTGTTTCGTGATTTCCCGTTTTCATCTCTAACTTCGGATGTGCTTGGGTTGCTGGTGCTGCATCTGGCTAGCCAGTTGTCCTCACCCGCGCAAAAGCGGGTCATGAGGCTTGTTAATGCTACCATTGTTCTCGGCTTTTCTTGGCCGAGGTGTCTGGCAAGCCATTCGTCGCGGACGCTATGCTTAAAATCTGCCAAGGCTTCGGCGTCCGGACAGTCAACTATTTGGTTCTTCTTAGTAAGAAACCTGTCCCAAAGCTTGCGGGCTGACTCTCCGGGCTGTTGAGTTATATGACTCAAATCGTCCGCATCCGAGGGTCAGACATAAGTCCCTTGAAAATTTGCCCGAAAAGCGTCTTCGAGCTCTTCCCAGCTTCCAATGGAGTTTTCGGGGAGGCTTTTAAGCCTGTGCCAAGTTGGCCCTTTGAGTTTGAGGGGTAAGTATTTAATGGCGTGGAGATCGTCTCCTCGAGCCATATGGATGTGGAGGATATAGTCCTCAATCCAGACCCCAGGGTCTGTTGTTCCGTCGTATGCCTCTATGTTTATGGGTTTGAATCCCTCTAGAAATTCATGGTACAGCACCTCATCGGTGAAACATATGGGGTGTGCGGCGCCCCTGTATCTAGGCGTGCCGTGGCGTTCGGATGTTTGGTGTGTTGCATCGTATGTTGGGGCGCGCTTGCGAGGTCCATAGATGGATCTGGTTGCGCCATCCTTTTCATGCGAGCCCTCGCGTGGATCGCGTATTGGCTTATGTGCGGTATTGCTTGCCGCTCTATGTTGGTCGTGAGGTCATCTATCCGGCCAGGTGGCCGTTTTAATTTTTGGTTGCGGGGGGTCTAAGGCCTCATCATCGAATTCAGGTAGCAGCTTCCGCTTCGGGTAGCTCTTGGTGGGGCGATTACCGCCATACTTCGTTGCTGTGTTGAGTACTTTGCTCCATCTGATTTGGAGTGTGTCCTACGCAGCCTTGAGCCTTTGCTTCTACTTTTTTAGACTCCTAGCAGTGGCAACAAGCCTTTATGGGCATTTTGTTGCTCCGGGCATCTGTCCGGTGATATGTCCTCCGGACTATTATCCTTGACAGGATCGGTTTGTTCGGTTTGATTCTCCGTATTGCCGTGGTCCGGCAGTGGTTCGCCCTGTTCCAACGCTGGGTCTGTATGATCGTTATTTTTGCGAGGCGGGATTTGGGGCGGCGCTTATGCTGCCACTTTGACTGCTTCTCGAGGGGACAAGCCTTTATTGCGTCCTTCCGTTCCTCGTCGTCGTCTTCTTTTGGTGTGTCCACCATGTATACGTCATGTGATGAGGTGGACGTCCAGTGCCCTGTGGGCGGTGGTTCCTCTTCGCCTCCCGCATCGTCATCCATACCGTCGATGTCTTAGGAGTCAAAGTTGAGCATGTCGGTTGAGTCATCGACAGTGGCTACTAAGCGGGTGGTGGGTGGGCCTCGAATTTCTTCGTCGTCCGCATCCCAGTCCTGCCGGACATAGTTCGTCCAGGATCCTCCTGACAAGGAGAGAGACTTTAATGAGTTCAGTATGTCGCCAAAGGGCGAGTGCTGAATAATATCCGCGGAGGTAAACTCCATGATCGGCGCCCAATCGGATTCGATAGGAACGGGCGTAGGCGGTTCGGAGTCCGTGGCCGGAGAAAGAACCAGCAGTTTAACAACACGGCTCTCATGCAAGGCAAGGTCGATGTGCGGCTCGATCGCTGCTGGGGGTAAGGCCTCCGTTTCGGGGTCCATCCACCCATCCGCGGAAGGCGCAAATGGCTCCGAATTGAGGGTCGGAGCGGCTGCCAGTGCGATCTCCTTAACACTATCTGATGGGAGAGCTAAGTAATACTCATCGTGACCGCGTGGCGCACAAGGCAGAGGCTCGAATCCATTGAATATCAAATCTCCCCGGATATCGGCTGTGTAGTTTAAGCTTCCAAACCTGACCTGGTGGCCAGGGGCGTAACTTTCAATCTGCTCCAGATGGCCAAGCGAATTGGCCCGCAGTGCAAAGCCGCCGAATACAAAGATCAGTCCGGGGAGAAAAGTCTCACCCTGGACTGCATCGCCATCGATGATAGTAGGAGCCATCAAGCCTAACGGCGACGACACAGAGGAGCTCTCAATGAAAGCACTAATGTCAGTGTCACAACCGGCGGATCTCGGGTAGGGGGTCCCGAACTGTGCGTCTAGGCCGGATGGTAACAGGAGGCAGGGGACACAATGTTGTACCCAGGTTCTGGCCCTCTTGATGGAGGTAAAACCCTACGTCCTGCTTGATTACTATGGATGATATGGGTAGTACAAGAGTAGATCTACCACGAGATCGGAGAGGCTAAACCCTAGAATCTAGCCTATGGTATGATTGTATGTTGTGGTTGTTGTGTCCCACGGACTAAAACCCTCCGGTTTATACAGACACCGGAGAGGGTTAGGGTTACACAAGGTCGGTTACAATGGGAGGAGATCTACATATCCATATTGCCAAGCTTGCCTTCCACGCCAAGGAAAGTCCCATCCGGACACGGGACGAAGTCTTCAATCTTGTATCTTCATGGTCCGAGATTCTCGCCAAAGGTTATAGTCCGGCTATCCGGACACCCCCTAATCCAGGACTCCCTTAGTTCCCAATTATTAGTAATCTCCCGTCTGTAATTAGATAAAGATTACATCAAAACTAGTCTCAAATTTGACAAAAAAAGTACAATGCCACTTTGTATTGGTGTCCATATGACAACACGATAAGTTTCATGAACTTCAAATAATTTTTGGATGTACTAGAATTTAAAAATCAAGATTCTCAATGTTTGAAATTTGTTGCACGGGGAGTAAACATGCACCCAGTGAGACACATGTGTTTTTGCAATCCATTTAGGTGCACTGTCACGTGTGCATGTAGCTCAAATTTGATTTTTGCACATTATACTCGTAGAAAATCAATCAATCAATATACTAAAACGTCTTAATGATCTCTGTGATTTTTTAATTAAAACGTCCCTCCTTTGGAAACATGTATGTTCACTGCGGGATAATTTATTTAACATGCATCGTAGTTGCGGTAGATTCGCAGTGTGTGTGTGGGTGTGTGCGTTTGGGGTGGCGGGTGGCTCGCAGTACACTATGAGTTGTGAGCCACCATGTGGGTTGGCCGTTTTGTTAGGCAGGCTGGTGCCACATCAGAACCGTGAAATCGTTATTTAAAACATTACACAACCCTGTCATACATAAATGTTTTGGCCACATGCAGTTGATGGTTGTCCTACACGACACTCGATACTCGCGTGTGACGCTTTCTGTGGGCCCGGGAGGTTGTCGTCCATCACTTTGACGAATAGCCGGCAGTGAGGTTAATTTGACCAGCAAGGTAGAATATTTTTTGTTTGTGTTATGGTGGTATATAGTACGCGTCGAAGAGGTGGGAGGGGACTAGCATATATACTATACGTACGCGTCCGTGAACAAGTACACCTCACTAATAACCCACAAGTATAGGGGATCGCAACAGCTTTCGAGGGTAGAGTATTCAACCCAAATTTATTGATTCGACGCAATGGGAGCCAAAGAATATTCTCAACTATTAGCAGCTGAGTTGTCAATTCAACCACACCTGGAAACTTAGTATCTGTAGCAAAGTGTTTAGTAGCAAAGTAATATGATAGTGGTGGTAGCGGCAACAAAAGTAAAGACAACAAAAGAAATGTTTTTGGTATTTTGTAGTGATTGTAACAGTAGCAACGAAAAATTAAATAAGCGTAAACCAGTATGTGGAAAACTCGTAGGCACCGGATCAGTGATTGATAGTTATGTCGGATGCGGTTCATCATGTAACAGTCATAACATAGGGTGACATAGAACTAGCTCCAGTTCGTCAATGTAATGTAGGCATGTATTCCATATATAATCATACGTGTTTATGGAAAAGAACTTGCATGACATATTTTGTCCTACCCTCCCGTGGCAGTGGGGTCCTATTGGAAACTAAGGGATATTAAGGCCTCCTTTTAATAGAGAACCGAAACAAAGCATTAGCACATAGTGAATACATGAACTCCTCAAACTATGGTCATCACCAGGAGTGGTCCCGATTTTTGTCACTTCGGGGTTGCTGGATCATAACACATAGTAGGTGACTATAGACTTGCAAGATAGGATCTAGAACTATCATATATTGATGAAAACATAATATGTTCAGATCTGAAATCATGGCACTCGGGCCCTAGTGACAAGCATTAAGCATAGCAAAGTCATAGCAACGTCAATCTCAGAACATAATGGATACTAGGGTTCAAACCCTAACAAAACTAACTCGATTACATGATAAATCTCATCCAACCCATCACCGTCCAGCAAGCCTACGATGCAATTACTCATGCACGGCGGTGAGCATCATGAAATTGGTGATGGAGGATGGTTGATGATGACAACGGTGACGAATCCCCCTCTCCAGAGCCCCGAAGGGACTCCAGATCAGCCCTCCCGAGAGGTTTTAGGGCTTGGCGGCAGCTCCGTATCGTAAAACGCGATGATTTCTTCTCTCTGATTTTTTCTCTCCGAAAGCCAATATATAGAGTTGGAGTTGGCGTCAGAGGGTCAACCGGGGGCCCACGAGGTAGGGGGGCGCCCCCCACCCTTGTGGAAAGGGTGTGGGCCCCCTGGTCTTCATATTTGGCGAGGATTTTTTATTGTTTTTTCTAAGACCTCCCGTGGAGTTTCAGGTCATTCCGAGAATATTTGTTTTCTGCACATAAAACAACATCATGGTAATTCTGCTGAAAACAACGTCAGTCCGGGTTAGTTCCATTCAAATCATACAAGATAGAGTCCAAAACAAGGGCAAAAGTGTTTGGAAAAGTAGATACGACGGAGACGTATCAACTCCCCCAAGCTTAAACCCTTGCTTGTCCTCAAGCAATTCAGTTGACAAACTGAAAGAAAGAAAAACTTTTACAAACTATGTTTGCTCTTATTGTTGTAAATATGTCAAGCTAGCATTCAAGTTTTCAGCGTAAATCATAACTAACCACACTTGCAATAATTCTCAGGTCTCATCATTACTCATATCAATAGCATAATCAACTAGCAAGTCATAATAATAAATCTCGGATGACAACACTTTATCAAAACAATCATAATATGATATAACAAGATGGTATGTCGCTAGCCCTTTCTGATACCGCAAAACATAAATGCAGAGCACCTTTAAAGATCAAGGACTGACTAGACATTGTAATTCATGGTAAAAGAGATCCAATCATAGTCATCCCCAACATAAATTAATAGTGATGAATGCAAATGATGGCTGTGCTCTCCAGCTAGTGCTTTTTAATAAGAGGGTGATGACTCAGCATAAAAGTAAATGGATAGGCCCTTCGCAGAGGGAAGCAGGGATTTGTAGAGGTGCCAAAGCTCGGTTTTGAAATAGAGATAAATTGTATTTTGAGTGGTATACTTTCATTTTCAACGTAACAACTAAGAGATGGCGATATCTTCCATGCTAAACACATTATAGGCGGTTCCTAAACAGAATGGTAAAGCTTATACTCCCCCTCCACCAACAAGCATCAATCCATGGCTTGCTCGAAACAACGAGTGCCTCCAACATACATCAGGTCCGAGGGGGAGTTTTGTTTGCAATTAATTTTGATTTAGTTTGCATAAAGCATAGGACTGGGCATCCCGGTGACCAGCCATTTTCTCGTGAGTGAGGAGCGGAGTCCACTCCTCTTGAGAATAACCCGCCTAACACGGAAGATAAGGACAACCTTTGTTGATACATGAGCTATTCGAGCATACAAAACAGAATGTTAATTTGAAGGTTTAGAGTTTGGCACATACAAATTTTCTTGGAACGGCAAGTAGATACCGCATATAGGAAGGTATGGTGGACTCATCTGGAATAACTTTGGGGTTTAAGGGATTGGATGCACAAGCAGTATTCCCGCTTAGTACAGGTGAAGGCTAGCAAAAGACTGAGAAGCGACCAACTATAGAGCGACAACAGCCATGTACATGCATTAAAATTAATAAACATTGGATGCAAGCATGAGTAGGATATAATCCACCATGAACATAAATATCGTGAAGGCTATGTTGATTTTGTTTCAACCACAAGCTTGAACATGTGCCAAGTCAAGTCACTTAAATCATTCAAAGGAGGATACCACCCCATCATACCACATCATAATCATCTCAATAGCATGTTGGCATACAAGGTAAATCATTATAACTCATAGCTAATCAAGCATGGCACAAGCAACTATGATCTCTAATTGTCATTGCAAACATGTTTATTCATAATAAGCTGAATCAAGAACGACGGACTCATCATATTTACAAAAACAAAAGAGGTCGAGTTCATACCAGCTTTTGTCATCTCAGTCAGTCCATCATATATCATCATAATTGTCTTTCACTTGCCCGACCGAACGGTGTGAATAATAATAAGAGTGCATGTGCATTGGACTAAGCTGGAATCTGCGAGCATTCAATAAATAGGAGAAGACAAGGCAATATGGGCTCTTGGTTAAATCAATCAATAATGCATATAAGAGCCACTTCAACAATTTAATTATGGTCTTCTCCTACTGACCCCCAAGAAAGGAAAAGAAATAAAACTATTTACACGGGAAAGCTCCCAACAAGCGAAAGAAGAATGGGAAATATTTTTGGGTTTTCTTTTTAATTATTACTACTACAACAGAAAAATAAACTACTACTAATTTTTTTTCTTAAGGTTAAGCAAACACACAAGAAGAAAGCAGGAAAAAGAAAATAAACTAGCATGGATATTACAGTGAAAAAGTATGAGCACCGACATCTAGCAATGAGTGTGTGTGAACATAAATGTAATGTCAGTGAGAAATACGTACTCCCCCAAGCTTAGGATTTTGGCCTAAGTTGTTCTATGGCCACGGCTGGCCTGGCGGATATCGATAATAATAGTTGTTGGGGTCGTACTGTGACGAAGAATAGTTGGGATCATACTGTGATGAAGAAGAAGACTCTGACTGCCACTAGCTGACAGTCATCTCTGGATCCCAAGAATAAACAGATTGTCGCGGAGGCTCATCTTGTGGTTCTTGTTCTGGCTCCTCGACTGGTGCAGGGTTTCGGTAGGCGTGAATAGCCGTCAATGGAACAAGGTACGTGCCTACAGTCAAATCAAACAAAGAAGGAGCAGGCAGGGTAATAGTCTTAGGATGATGTTTATTAAAGAACAATTGATATCTAAGCTCCCCTGCCCTATTCTTAACAATAAAATCATGTGCCACCAAACTTTTATGATCTAGATAAACACGGGGTAGCACTTTTTCTTCCTTTTCAGCATGCCTAATAGGTATGTTAAAATGTGCGGCTAGGCGTGTGGCATAGATGCCTCCAAAGATGGGGCCCTTAGTACGGTTCATATTTAACCGTCTAGCAATAATACCGCCCAAACTAAAAGTGTTATTACTATATAAACCTTGGAGCAGAATAATTAAATCAGGGATACTAAGGTTTCCAGAATTTCCGCGTCCAATTAAACAACGACTAGCAAATAATGCAAAGTAACGCAAAACAGGAAAATGTATGCTAGTGATTCGTGCATCGAAACCTTCCTGGTTTCTCCTACAGTGATATTATCAATAAATCCAGCCACGTCATCATGATGTGGTTCTTCTTTCTTGCCCTCAAAAGGGACTAAACAAATCCGACATAAATCATAAAGTGACATGTCCTTAGGCTCATCATATAAATGAAATTCCACCAAAGGTGGTGAGTTCCTCAGATGAAAATAAAAGTTTTGTACAAAGGTATTTGTGAGTAAGAGATACTGATCGCATTGGTCATGGAGGAAAGCGGTGAGGCCTGCATTGTGACCCAATTCATGAAAATCTTCATAGATACCGGCTGCTCTCAAGAAATCTTCAAAAGGCCATTCACACGCCCGAATCTCCGCGGTGCGTGGCAAATTATACTTAGGCTTAGTTGCCATTTCCTTTGAGCTTTGGCTTGATGAGCTCCTCAATAATCTCCTCATCATTTTCCAAGGAACAATCTCCCGAAGCAGTTTTTTGCGAGAGGTGCTTTGAGCAAGGAGATCGAAAATCACAGCAAAAGTGGTTGGAACTCGTGCTTGAGTTGGTTTTTCGGGTTTGTGTGAGATAGAGGAAGAAGATGGATGCTGGAATAAGTGGAGGAGGGCCACTGTGGGCCCACGAGGCAGGGGGGCGCGCCTTATAGGGGGGGCGCCCACCACCCTCGTGCCAGGTGGCAGCTCCTCCTGCGGTAATTTTTGCACAGTAAATCCTCAAATATTCCCGAAAAAATCATATTAAATTTGCATGGCATTCTGAGGACTTCTATTTTCGGGATATTTTTATATTGCACAGATAATCAGATAACAGACACAAAAAAACTATTCTTACTTTATTTAATATAAATAACAGAAAGTATAAAGAGGGTACAGAAGTTTGTGCTTCTAGTTTCATCCATCTCATGCTCATCAAAAAGAATCCGCTAACAAGGTTGATCAAGTCTTGTTAACAAACTCATTCCGATAATCGTGAAACCGGAGAAATTTCAAATAACACTAAGTTACCTCAACGGGGATATGCACATCCCCAATAATAAGAATATCATATTTCTTCTTGACAGTAGGAAGAGGAAATTCAAAACCTCGAAATATAATCGATGGAATTTTTCCAATAGAGTTGATACTATGAACTTGAGGTTGTTTCCTCGGAAAGTGTACCGTATGCTCATTACCATTAACATGAAAAGTGACATTGCCTTTGTTGCAATCAATAACAGCCCCTGCAGTATCAAGAAAAGGTCTTCCAAGAATAATAGTCATACTATCATCCTCGGGAATATCAAGAATAACAAAGTCCGTTAAAATAGTAACGTTTGCAACCACAACAGGAACATCCTCACAAATACCGACATGTATAGCAGTTGATTTATCAGCCATTTGCAAAGATATTTCAGTAGGTGTCAATTTATTCAAGTCAAGTCTACGATATAAAGAGAGAGGCATAACACTAACACCGGCTCGAAGATCACATAAAGCAGTTTTAATATAATTTCTTTTAATGGAGCAAGGTATAGTAGGTACTCTGGGGTCTCCAAGTTTCTTTGGTATTCCACCCTTAAAAGTATAATTAGCAAGCATGGTGGAAATCTCAGCTTCCGGTATCTTTCTTTTATTAGTAATGATATCTGTCATATATTTAGCATAAGGATTCGTTTTGAGCACATCAGTTAATCTCATATGCAAAAAGATAGGCCTAATCATTTTAGCAAAGCGCTTAAAATCCTCATCATCCTTTCTTTTGGATGGTTTCGGAGGAAAAGGCATGGGTTTCTGAACCCAAGGTTCCCTTTCTTTACCATGTTTCCTAGCAACAAAGTCTCTTTTATCATAACGTTGATTCTTTGATTGTGGGTTATCAAGATCAACAACAGGTTCAATTTCTACATCATTATCATTACTAGGTTGAGCATCATCATGAACATCATCATTAATATTTTTACTAGGTTCAGGTTCATTACCAGATTGTGTTTTAGCATCAGACATAGAAATATCATTTGGATTATCAGGTGGTTCAGCAATAGGTTCACTAGAAGTTTGCACAGTTCCATCATTTTTCTTCTTCTTCTTTTTAGAAGAACTAGGAACATCAATATTATTTCTTTGAGAATCTTGCTCGATTCTCTTAGGGTGGCCTTTAGGATACAAAGGTTCCTGAGTCATTCTACCAGTTCTAGTAGCCACTCTAACAGCATAATCATTTTTCTTACTATTCATTTCATTAAGCACTTCTTTTTGAGCTTTAAGTACTTGTTCTACTTGAGTGGTTACCATAGAAGCATGTTTGCTAATAAGTTTAAGTTCACCTTTAATATCAGCCATATAATCACCCAAGCATCTAATCATATAAGCATTTTCTTTTAATTGTCTAACAAAATAAGCATTGAAGTCATCTTGCTTATACATAAAGTTATCAAACTCATCCAAGCACTGACTAGCAATTTTAGTAGGAGGGACTTCAACTTTATAATATCTATAGAGAGAATTTACCTTTACTACCTGTGTCGGGATATCGGGATTAGGAGGTTCTTCAGTAAATAAATGATTGAGATCATAAGTTTCTTCAACAGGCGATGAATTAAGACCATGTATTTCTTCAATAGGAGGTAAATTCTTAACGTCTTTAGCTTTAATACCTTTTTCTTTCATAGATTTCTTTGCCTCTTGCATATCTTCGGGACTGAGAAATAGAACACCTCTCTTCTTCGGAGTTGGTTTAGGAATAGGGTCAGTAATTGGAGCAGGAGGTGGCTCAGGAGGTGCCCAATTATTTTCATTTGTCAACATATTATTCAATAGAATTTGAGCTTCATTCATTGTTCTTTCCCTGAAAAGAGAACCAGCACAACTATCCAGGTAATCTCTGGAAGCAAAAGTTAGTCCATTATAAAAGATATCAAGTATTTCAGGTTTCTTAAGAGGATGATCTGGCAAAGCATTAAGTAACTTGAGAAGCGTCCCCCAAGCTTGTGGGAGACTCTCTTCTTTAATTTGCACAAAGTTGTATATTTCCATCAAAGCAGCTTGTTCCTTATGAGCAGGGAAATATTTAGCAGAGAAGTAATAAATCATATCCTGGGGACTACGCACACAACCAGGATCAAGAGAATTAAACCATATCTTAGCATCGCCCTTTAATGAGAACGGAAATATTTTGAGTAAATAGAGGTAACGTGATCTCTCATTATTAGTGAACAGGGTAGCTATATCATTTAACTTAGTAAGATGTGCCACAACAGTTTCAGATTCATAGCCATAAAACGGATCAGATTCAACCAAAGTAATTATATCAGGATCAACAGAGAATTCATAATCTTTATCAGGAACACATATAGGTGAAGTAGCAAAAGCAGGATTGGGTTTCATTTTATCTCTAAGTGATTCTTTATTCCATTTAATTAATAACCTCTTAAGCTCATATCTATCTCTGCAAGCTAAAATAGCTAAAGAAGCATCTTGATCAAATAAATAACCCTCAGGAATAACAAGCATATTTTCATCATCACCATCATCATCGTATTCAGATTCAATAATTTCTTTTTCTCTAGCCCTAGCAATTTTTTCTTCTAGAAAATCACTAAATGGCACAGTAGTATCAGGCATAGAAGCAGTTTCATCATAAGTATCATGCATAGCAGAAGTGGCATCATCAATAACATGCGACATATCAGAACGAATAGCAGAAGCAGATGTAGGTGTCGCAAACTTACTCATAACAGAAGGTGAATCAAGTGCAGAGCTAGATGGAAGTTCCTTACCTCCCCTCGTTGTTGAGGGATAGATCTTGGTTTTGGATCTCTCAAGTTCTTCATAGTGTCCAGAAGATATAAATCCCAAGTGACTCAAAGAGTAGAGCTATGCTCCCTGTCAACGGCGCCAGAAATTAGTCTTGATAACACACAAGTATAGGGGATCGCAACAACTTTCGAGGGTAGAGTATTCAACCCAAATTTATTAATTCAACACAAGGGGAGCCAAAGAATATTCTCAAGTATTAGCAGCTGAGTTGTCAATTCAACCACACCTGGAAACTTAGTATCTGCAGCAAAGTGTTTAGTAGCAAAGTAATATGATAGTGGTGGTAGCGGCAACAAAAGTAAAGACAACAAAAGTAATTTTTTTGGTATTTTGTAGTGATTGTAACAATGGCAACGGAAAAGTAAATAAGCGTAAACTAGTATATGGAAAACTCGTAGGCACCGGATCAGTGATGGATAATTATGCCGGATGCGGTTCATCATGTAACAGTCACAACATAGGGTGACACAGAACTAGCTCCAGTTCGTCAATGTAATGTAGGCATATATTCCGTATATAGTCATACATGCTTATGGAAAAGAACTTGCATGACATCTTTTGTCCTACCCTCCCGTGGCAGCGGGGTCCTATTGGAAACTAAGGGATATTAAGGCCTCCTTTTAATAGAGAACCGGAACAAAGCATTAGCACATAGTGAATACATGAACTCCTCAAACTATGGTCATCACTGGGAGTGGTCCCGATTATTGTCACTTCGGGGTTGCCGGATCATAACACATAGTAGGTGACTATAGACTTGCAAGATAGGATCTAGAACTCTCATATATTGATGAAAACATAATAGGTTCAGATCTGAAATCATGGCACTAGGGCCCTAGTGATAAGCATTAAGCATAGCAAAGTCATAGCAACATCAATCTCAGAACAAAATGGATACCAGGGATCAAACCCTAACAAAACTAACTCGATTACATGATAAATCTCATCCAACCCATCACCGTCCAGCAAGCCTACGATGCAATTAGTCACGCACGGCAGTGAGCATCATGAAATTGGTGATGGAGGATGGTTTATGATGACGACGGTGACGAATCCCCCTCTTCGGAGCCCTGAACGGACTCCAGATCAGCCCTCCCGAGAGGTTTTAGGGCTTGGCGGCGGCTCTGTTGTAACACCCCGAATACGATTTTTCCCAATATGTACTCCAACTCTTGCTGTTTTCGGCGTTAAGTTATTTTATTTCATGGGTTCGGGTTTTTTTCTCCGTGTGTTGTTGTTGTTGTCTGCATCTCATATCATATCATCATGTGCATTGCATTTGCATACATGTTCATCTCTTGCATTCGAGCTTTTTCCCCGTTGTCCGTTTTGCATTCCGGTGCTTCGTTCTCCTCCGGTGGTCATTTCTACCTTTCTTTCGTGTGTGGGGATTAAACATTTCCGGATTGGACCGAGACTTGCCAAGCGGCCTTGGTTTACTACCGGTAGACCGCCTGTCAAGTTTCGTACCATTTTGACTTCGTTTGATACTCCAACGGTTAACCGAGGGACCGAAAAGGCCTCATGTGTGTTGCAGCCCAACACCCCTCCAAGTTGGCCCAAAACCCACCAATACCCTCTCCATCATCTAGAGTGTTCGATCACGATCGCGTGGCCAAAAACCACACCTCATTTGGACACTCCTAGCTCCCTCTACCTCTATATAAAGACCCCTCCTCGAAAATCCGGATCTCCCCCGTCCAAACCCTAAAAAAAATCACCTCCGACGCCGCCGGACACGTCCGGACGGAGCCGGACGCGTCCGCCGCCTCCGCCGACCAACACCATGCTGCCACGTGGCGGGAACCGCGCCCACATCGCCGCCAGCGCCGCCGGCCCGCGAGGCCCGCTCGGGGCCCTCCCGGCCCACGTTCCCCGCCTCCTCTCGCCCTCAAGCTGCCGCCGTCCTCTTCGCGCCCGGCCGCCCGAGGCGACCGGAGCCACCGCGCGCTGCTCGACGCCGGCTGGCCACAGCCCGCCGCGCCGCCCTGGTCCGGCGACGTTCGCGCCGCCCCGCGCGTCGCCCCACGCCGTGGTCGCCGCCTCCGGCCTCCTCCTCAACGCCCGCACCCGCAGTCGGCCGCCCCGACTACTCCGGCCATCTCCGGCGACCTCCGGTGTTCAGTTCCAGTGAACCTCGTAAAACGCGCCCGGCCAGATCTGGATCCGGATCTTGCCTCGGTTGACTTTCCGTCCCTAACCCTAAATATTTTGGCATTGTTCATCGCATCGTAACTTTGCATCTGTAGCTCCGTTTTGGACAGATAGCATATCAAAATGTTCGTCTCAGAGAGCACATCATTTCATCTCATTGCATAATTTTCATTTGAGTTAATATTGATGCCCGAAATACTGTTAGAAGAGTGCTATTTGAGATAATTGTCAGATCTGCTGCTCCAATTAGAGATTTGTGATTTTTGCCATGATTATTGTGTGCATTATATGCCCCTGAGCTCTACATGAGTTTTTTATATGTTTTACCATCTATCTAGAGGTGCAACCCATGTATTTTTATGATGTGTGTGGTGACTAGCACAAGCTTGCAAAGTGGAGCATTCGTTAATGCTGATTTCAGGGACTTAGCATTTCCACTAAGTCCTTGACCTAGTGGGTCCCAACTATTAGGGGATAAGAAGGCACTTCCTACCATGTGAAGATGTAGCTAGTGGGTCCCAGCTATCAGGGGGGAAACATTTTTTCGTGAAATGCCGAGGCCCTTTCGGTGGGTCCCCGCTATCAGGTGGAGGAATCATTAGTTTGCATATAATAAGGAGTCACATCCCAGCATGCAGCCGTGGACCCAGCTGTCAGTCTCTCCACATATAGTCCTCTTCCGATGATTGTCGTTCATTGACCATGTTGACCACGCCACACTGAGAGCACCAAGGCGGTGAACTACGGCAAGGCCTAGGAAGGGAACGTCCCGGAGTCGGGGAAGACTCAATAGTTATTTCCCACACGAGGGGGGAGTACGAGGGTTTACTGGTTCGTCTGCCATCGCCAGAGAATAACAACAGGTGTGTCTGAGTAGAGGGATGGCCAGGCCAGCGATGGGAGTAGGGTGGGGCGGTGAGGCCTATGCGGCAGCACAGCCGGCCACGGGAGGCAGGAGCGGGCAGTCCTGCCGGCTCTAGTTTGGGTGGCTGGAGCAGGAAGACCAGAGGTTGAAGAAGCATGACGAATGTTGGATGGACATCGCACGGTCACTATAGCTAGAATCGTTTATATTGACTAAGTTGAAAAAGCCCTACATCCGTGTCAACTTAGTAGGCCCACAAGTTAGCCTCCAAATAAGGTGGGTCCCAGCTAGTAGTGGGAGTAATCATTTTTTGAGCGTAATAAGGAGGCACTTCCTTGAGTGCGAAGATAAAGATGGTGGGTCTGAGCAGTTAGTGGGAGGAACATTTTTTCGCGAAATACGAAGGCCCTTCCGGTGGGTCCCTGCTGCCAGGTGGGGGAATCATTATTTTGTGTGTAATAAGGAGACACTTCCTTGCTTGCGGCCGTGCACCCAGCTGTCAGCCTCTCCACATACAGTCCTCTCCCGATGGATGTCATTCGTTGACCATGTTGACCATACCGCACCAAGAGCACCAAGGTGGTGGATGACGGCGAGGCCTAGGAAGCGAACGACACGGAGCTGGGGAAGACACTGCAGTTGTTTCCCACGTGGAGGGGAGTACGAGGGTTTACTAGTTCGTCTATCATCATCGGAGAATAACAACAGGTGTGGGTGAGTAGAGGGATGGCCAAGCCAGTGATGGGAGTAGGGTAGGGCGGTGAGGCCTGTGCGGTATCACAGCCGGCCAAGGGAGGCAGGAGCAAGCAGTCCCGCTAGCGCAGGTTTGGGTGGCTGGAGCAGGAAGATCGGAGATAGAAGAAGCACGACGGCCGTTGAATGGACATCTAACAGCCACTGCTCTCGTGTGTTGACTAAGTTTACACGGCCTTGCGTGCGCGTCGATTTTTTTAGGAAAGCGTACGTGTAAACCTAGTAAGGCCACAAGTCGGCCTTAAATATGTGGAAAACAACATACAACCCATGTGCTATTTTTTCTAATAAATTTACAGCCCATTGGCTAATTCTTAAGGATTATTAAGCCCATATTCTTTTTGTTAGCATTACAGCCCATATTCTGGCCACGGTTAAAAAATTCAACGAAATTTCCATATTTCGGTGCGGTCTGAACTGTTTTCAATCCTGAAATTTCAAATCACGTTCAAACTAATTTTGAAAAAAATAAATTTATATCAATTTAAAATCCAACATATTTTTTCTTGCAAAAACAATTAAATTTGAAACTAATTGCCGATTAGATGTATTTTTAAAATTTACATCCCATTTCTTACTACTTATAGCCCATTTTCTAGGCAAGCGAATACATCACTCTCGTCTTGAAAGATTTGCAGCCCAGCTATCACAGCCCTAGAATATCTGAGTGTAGATAGTTACATATTCATCCATGCATCATGTCTAAGTTTATTTAAATTTGAAATGGGGGATGATTCAAACCATAGCATCAATGAAATTCAAATAGGTTCAACAAGAAAATATTTTCAGTGAACCCAAATGGCCTTAAAAATGTTCACCATTTTTGGAAAATGCTGGAAACAGAAACCAGAGATGATGCACATCTTTCCATGACAGTTATGGTCATTGAATTAAATCAATAGGTATTTGAGTTCGGGTTATAAATGCCTATAATTATTTTTGTAACTCAAATAATTCGGAAAATTATTGTGAGGCCTTAGATTAATCCAACTAGTTCACACAATAATTTATAGAAGCAACAAAACTGATTTGGTTTGAAGACCAAATCAAAACAAACTAAAAAAATTACAAAACAGAAAAAAGAACTTACATGGGGCAACTAACCTGGCGCCCAGGCACTGTGCGGCTCATCTGTCCCAAGTGCGAGTCATCCCTGACATCGAGCCAGTCGGATGCAGAGCGTGTGCCCGGCGCGCGCGAGCACGCACCCAGGCCACCTCCTATTGGAAATATGAGTAAATTACTACGAGATTTAATCCAAATAAACAGAAAATAAATCATGACTGAAGTAGTAGAGATTAAACTAATCATGCGAACTAGCATAGTAGATGAACAGATCACATCTAGGGAACATACTAGAAACATGAATTCTACCACGATCTCGAATAGGAAGGATAGAATCACATACGATGTAGCGGGAGCAGCACCGCCGGCGTTGACATTGTCTCCCATGTCGTCGAGGATGAGGTTGCCGAGGTCGGGGAAGTAGTCGTCGTTGGCGAAGTCGTCGCTGCCAGCACTCGCACGAGTGCGCACCACAAAAACCTGACCTCTCCTCTCCCATACAGGATCAAGAGAGGCGGGGTTCCGGACGCCTGTTGTCCCTTCTCCCGGTGCACACCAAAAGGAGGGATGGAGAAGACTTGCTTGGCAGCGCAATGATCTGGAACGGTGATGCGAAACCATACGAAGTGGCGACGGCTAGGGTAGATGTCTGCCTGGCTATATAGTGCGGGCCGGGTAGGTCGTGGGAGTAAACCCCACGTCCGAGTCGTCACGATCCAAAAGAATTGGAAATGGTTCAGTAATTAACACGTCCATTAATTATTAATTATTGACTCATTAATTTTTCCCGAGCAGCAAAAATATAGACAACGTGCAAAGCTATATCCTCGGCTCGGCTCAATCCTGCAACCCGCAGCGCGTCGTGACAAGGCGTGGCGTGGCGAGGAGAGCAAGGAGGAGGAGCGCGCGTGTAGGTCTCCTCTTCTCATGCTCATACAAGTGGCAGAAGAGCTCACCTTATAAAGAGGTGCAACTCTTCCTCAACTTCCATGGTGGGACTAAACTCTAGTCTCACTCACTCCACTCACATGTGTGCATGAATGGGCCAAGATAATTTCAGAATTTTAGTTGGGATTTGGGCCAAAGGCCTACTAGAAAAATTCCAACAATCCCCCTCAAAGTCTCATTGGCACATTTCATCATTTAGTTCCAAAACATTGTTTATATACCGGTGCTTAGTGGAGGCTTTGAAGTTGAACTTCCACTTAGAGTTTTATGCTACACTAGATCACAACTTGAATAGTGGACTATGCCTTGAACTACAAGTTTTCTATGAGACTAGTTTCGCACAAATTCTTGACCAATACTGGGCTTCCGCAAGGCTTCCCCGCTGGTGGAGCATATACGTCATACTCCAGGGCCTTTCATGAATTTATTAGAGAACACCCAATTCTCACAGACTGCGACGTTAACATTCAAATTCATATAGGTGTGTTCCTTAGGAGATGCTCTGCAGGACAACATCTCTACTTACTCGAATTAGCCACTTGGAACACATTAAGATAAATATCAACCTGCCATGCAGATCAGGAGAGTATTGCATCTTCACAGAGTGGGATAATTAAAATAGGAATACTCTCCTCTTAGCTGACCAATAGCTTGTCTCCCACTTCTACTTCACGGGATCTCCGATCACATAGAGTGGGTTACCACTATGGAAAACTCATGCGGTGGGTCTCAAACCCATCTCCATCGATGCATTATCTATCACATTACGTGATAGACCTTTTGTGAAGGGATCTGCCAAGTTTTTCGATGTTTGGATATAATCCAACGTAATAACTCCTCAGTTCCTCAATTTTATGACAGATTTTAGTCTCCTCTTCACATGCCTTGAGGACCTCATATTGTCCTTAGAACTGTTTATCTTGACGATCACAGTTTGATTATCACAGTTCATCAGGATAGGGGGTATTAGTTTTTCAACCATAGGTAAGTCCAGCAAGAGCTCACGAAGCCACTCTGCTTCAATAGTGGCAGTGTCTAATGCTGTGAGTTCTACTTCCATAGTTGACCTTGTTAAGATGGTCTGCTTGCAATACTTCTAGGAAACAGCATCACCACCAAGTGTAAATACATAACCACTTGTGGCCTTAATCTCATCAGCATCAGATATCTAGTTTGAGTCACTATAACCCTCTAGTACCCTTGGATACCCGGTGTAGTGAATCCCATAGCTCGCTGTGCCTTTCAAATAGCGCATAACTCTCTCAAGTGCATGTCAATGATCATCTCCCAGTTTTGACACAAACCGACTCAGCTTGCTCACAGCAAAAGAGATGTCAGGCCTCGTGGCACTCGCCAAATACATAAGCGAGCCAATAATCTGAGAATACCTCAGTTGATCTCTAGCAATCCATCGATTCTTTCGAAGCAACACTCTAGCATCATAAGGAGTTGGAGAAGGAGTGCAGTCGCTATACCCAAAATGAGTCAAGATCTTTTCCACATAGTGAGGCTGAAGCAGTGTGATCCCACCATTCTCATCTGTCAACAGCTTGATGTTTAAGATAACATCAGCTACCCCTAGATCCTTCATCTCAAAACAGCGAGATAAGAAATCATTAACCTCCTTGATTAGATCAAGTTTGGTTCCAAAGATCAGTACATCATCAACATACAGACAAAGAATAACTCCTTCGCCCCCACCATGGCGATAGTACACACATTTGTCACCATCGTTTACTACAAAGCCAGCTGCAGTTAATGTTCTGTCAAACTTCTCATGCCATTCCTTGGGAGCTTGTTTAAGGCCATATAAAGACTTTAATAACTTGCACACCTTTCCTTCCTGACCAGCTACTACAAAACCATCTGGCTGATCCATGTAAATTTCCTCCTTTAACTCTCCATTGAGGAAAGCCGTCTTAACATCCATTTGATGAACGAGAAGACCATGTGAGGCAGCCAATGATAGTAGCACCTGAATTGTGGTCAGTCTAGCCACGGGTGAGTAAGTATCAAAGAAGTCTTCACCTTCTTTCTGGGTATAACCCTTAGCCACAAGTCGTGCCTTGTACTTTTCAATTGTACCATCAGGTCTAAGCTTCTTCTTGAACACCCACTTACATCCTACAGGTTTGCACCCATAATGACAGTCAGTGATCTCCCAGGTTCCATTAGCTAAGATGGAATCCATCTCGCTACGAACAGCTTCCTTCCAGTAGTCAGTATCGGGAGATGCATAAGCTTCTGAAATAGTCCTGGGTGTATCATCCACAAGGTACACAATGAAATCATCACCAACGGACTTTGTAGTCCTTTGTCTCTTACTCCTCATAGGAGTTCCATTGTCACCCTCAACAGAATTCTCAACGTGTTCCATCGCAATGGTGGGTTTAGGAATTACAGCGAATTCCTCACTAGATGGATTAGGTATCTCCTGATTTGATGAACTCGACATATCCTTCATAGGAAATATGTCCTCAAAGAAAGTTGCATCATTCGACTCCATAATCGCACCAACATGCATGTCGGATACCTCAGATTTTATTATCAAAAATCTATAGCCAATGCTATGAAAAGCAAAGCCCAGAAGAACACAATCCACAGTTTTTGGTCCAAGCTTGCGCTTCTTGCGAATTGGTATATTGACTTTCGCCAAACAACCCCAAGTATGTAGGTAAGAGAGTTTCAATCTTTTCCTTTCCCATTCCTCAAATGTAGTCATGGTCTTATGCTTTGTGGGAACTCGGTTTAGGACATGACACGCAGTCATTAGCGCTTCCCCCCACCATTCCTTGGAGAGACCCAATGTGTCTAACATGGTGTTAACCATATCAGTTAGAGTTCGGTTATTTCTTTAGGTTACCCCATTTGACTGAGGTGAGTTCGGAAGCATCCTCTCATGGATTATACCATGTTCCGCACAAAATAGATCAAATTCATTGGAAAAATACTCTCCACATCGGAGCTAAGTCGTTTAATTTTCCGATCAAGTTGGTTCTCTGCCTCAGCATTATAGTTTTTGAAGAATGTTAAAGCCTCATCTTTTGATTTCAGAAGATACACATAAAAATTTCTCGTGGAGTCATCAATAAACGTCATGAAGTATCTCTATCCACCTTTTGTCAACACGCCATTCATCTCACAAAGATCAGAATGTATAAGCTCTAGTGGCGCCAAGTCTCTTGCCTCTGTAGTCCTATGGGACTAGCGAGGTTGCTCAGCTTGCACACATACTTGGCACTTAGAGCCTTTGACAGTAGAGATTTTTGGAATTAAATCCGTATTGGCTAGCCGCGTCATGCAACCAAAGTTAATGTGACAAAGTCGTGAATGCCAAATATCAGACTCATTATTGTGGAAAACATTATTAATAATTTTAGTGCAAATATCTGCAAAGATAGGCGGAACAAGCCTCCGCTCTCATAGCCTTTTCCAACAAATTGTCCATACTTAGAAATTACAACTTTATTGGATTCTAAAACCAACTTAAAACCATCTCGACATAAATGGGAACCGCTAACGAGATTTTTATTGATGGACAACACATGATGAACATTCTTCAGATGCACGGTCTTCCCCGAAGTAAACTTCAGATCGACTGTACCGACACCTCGAACAATGACATGTGACCCATTTCCCATCGCCATAGGAGAAGTCCCTATGACATGGTAAGAAGAAAACATAGAGGCATCAGCACAAACATGTACATTGGCACTGATGTCAATTAACCAATCAGGAGATTGAAATACTGAAAGGATGGTAGGAAGAACACCGTACCCAGATTCCTTCATATCAGTATCACCGACGACAACATTAGCGGACTTGCCGCTCTTCTCATGTTCACGCTCCTCAAAGCGGTTAGGCCACATTGGAGCCCAGTGATTAGGATCACTACAGACATGGCAAAGTCCCTTCCCCTTCTTATGAGAATTCTTCTTGAAGTTGGTAGAATGTGATGGATTGTTCTTTGTTTCAAACTTGCCTTTGCCCTGAGTTTTGTTCTTGTTGATTTTGAACTTGTTGGGCTGGAAGTTCTTCTTTTGTACCATGTGGGAACTAGAAGCTCCCTCGGCAACTCGAGCATGTGTGTCCTTTGCTCTCCCCTTCTCTTCAACATCAAGAGTACCAATGAGATCCACAACGGAAAACTCCTATCTCTTGTCTTTTAGGGAAGTAGCAAAATTGTTCCACGAAGGTGGACGCTTGGCAATGATGCCTCCGGCGAAAAATTTGTCCGGCAACACACACTTGAAGTACTCGAGTTCCTTTGCGAGCGACTGTATCTCATGAGCCCGCTGTACAACAGAGTGCTCATCGGTCATCTTGTAGTCATAGAATTGCTCCATGACGTACAACTCGCTGCTGGCGTATGAGGCACCATACTTGGCCTCAAGCGCAACCCACTTGTCATTGCCGTTGTCAAATGACATATACGAATCCACAATGGGATCATCAAGAACACTTAGAAGAGCACCTTTAAAGAGAGTATTGATCTTCTCAAAAGCTTCCAGCTGTGCTAGATTAAGATCGCCCTCAGGCTTTCCCTTGGTGGCGTCATAGCAGCCCATGGTCTGAAACCAGTAGACTGCTCTTGTGCGCCACCTCTTATATTGCGCCCCCTTAAAGGCAGGTGGCATCAGATGCGCAGCAAAACCACTCGGAGTAAAATGCCTATAATCAGGTTTTTGGATTGTTGGAAATATGAGCAAATTACTACGAGATTTAATCCAAATAAACAGAAAAAAATCATGACTGCAGTAGCAGAGATTAAACTAATCATGTGAACTAGCATAGTAAATGAACAGATCACATCTAGGGAACATACTAGAAACATGAATTCTACCATGATCTTGAACAAGAAGGATAGAATCACATACTGTGTAGTGGGAGCAGCACCGCCGGCGTTGACGTTGTCACCCATGTCGTCGAGGATGAGGCTGCCGAGGTCGGGGATGAAATCATCGTTGACGAAGTCATCGCTGCCAGCAGTCGTGCGAGTGCGCTCCCCAAAAACCTGATCGCCCCTCTCCTGTACAGGATCACGAGAGGCGGGGTTCCGGAGGCCTGCTGTCCATTCTCCCGGTGCACGCCGAAAGGAGGTATGGAGAAGAATAGCTTGGCGACACAATGATCTGGAACGGTGATGCGAAACCATACAAAGTGGCAGCGGCTAGGCCTGACTATATAGTGCGGGCCGGGTAGGTCGTGGGAGTAAACCCCACGTCTGAGTCATCACGATCTAAAAGAATCGGAAACGGTTCATACGAGGCGTGGAGAGCGAGGAGGAGGAGCGCGCGTGTAGGTCTCCTCTTCTCATGCTCATACAAGTGGTAGAAGAGCTCACCTTATAAAGATGTGCAACTCTTCCTCAACTTCCGTGGTGGGACTAAACTCTAGTCTCACTCACTCCACTCATATGTGTGCATGAATGTACCAAGATACTTTCAGAATTTTAGTTGGGCTTTGGGCCAAAGGCCTACTAGCAAAATTCCAACACCTCCTGGCTCCCTACTTCCTCCTACGGCTCCCTAAAGACGCCACACACCTCCCTGCCTCTCTCTCCCCTCCGTGCTCACTTTCCGCTCCCCTGGCTCTCTCCCCTGAGGTCACCCGAGCATTGTCGTCGATGCCGCTCGCCACCACCACAGCCACCGTCGTCCCGACAACACCCTAAGTGACCTACGAGATCCGCCTCGTCCCCCTCTTCCTCCTCACAAAGACGCATGGCGCCGTAAGCCCATGGGTGCCACCAGCTCCGCTGTTCCCCTCCTCGGCCACCGAGGACCACGGCCGATGATTCGCCGCCTCCCGTGCGTCCCCGACCTCGCCATCTCCTCCATCAGATTCTCTGGGAGCCCCTGCCCCTCCCCCTATGCTCGCCCCCTCTATTCTCGCCCGTTAGCCACCATACCAGCGAGCTCCAAGCTTCGGCCGCCGCCATGGCCAGTGAGCTCCGTGATCTCGAGCTCCTCCACCTGCGTTTGCTACATAAGTGTTCCCCTGGTGACCCCAGGAAGCCGGAGAGCCCCTCAATCGCTCTTTCCATGCCCCGTAGCGCGTGAACCATGGACGACCGAACTCCGGCCGCCACCCCTGTGGTCGTTGTCATCATTCCGGCGACCCTGCTGCCCTTCTGTTGGGTCTGCTAGATGCGGACAACGCAGGCTACCCCCTGGTGGTCTCCGCGCGTCCATCCGCCCTCTGTAGCTCAAGTCTGGCCAACTCTTACTGAAGTTTTGGTCATCGCCGGCCAAACTCCGGCGGGCTGACGTGGCCATGTAGTTAGGGCTAATCATTCATTAATTACCCCCCCCCTAACAGACACTGATAGTGGGTCCCGCAGCAGGTCAAATTTGAGTCAACGCGGGATGTAAGCTAGCTTAGCCATTGTGTCACTGACATGTGGGTCCCACCAGTCAGGTTTGACCCTGTTGACATTCTGACGTCACTCTGATGTCATTTCAATGAAATAAATGTTTTCTGGAATTTTAAATAAATCGGAAATAATTTATTTATTTCAGAAAATTACCTAAATTTCAAAAATTCATATAAATTCAACTGTAAGTCCAAATGAAATAATTTATATATGAAACATCATCAGAAAAATATGAAGAATCTTTTTATGGCATTCTCATGCATCTTTGAACAACTTATACCTACTGATCAGGTCAAATCAATTAAAGGGCATTTGAAATGGTTCTTTTGGAGTTTGAATTTGAATCTTTGATTCAAATGAACTTCAACTAATATGGTAGCATTTTGCATTAGCTCAAACACTAGCATATTGCCATGTCATGATTATGCATCATATTGTCGCATTGCATTGATTATGTTCCCTCTTGTTTGCCGATGTTTGTCCCCTCTCAGTAGACGTTGTTCCAACAATGTGATCGATGACACTAATGAAGACACAATTCTATCTTCAGAAGTGCCAGGCAAGCAACCCCCCATTGAGCATTCTGATACAATCCCACTCTCTCGCTCTTGCTCTCTTTTACTGCACTAGGACAACAACAATTCAACTATTACATGCTGCGGTAGTTGAACCCCTTTCCTCTGCATGACATGTCTTTGCCAAAGTAAATAGTTGAAACCCACCAGCATGAGTAGGAGTGGTTTGATCCATGATGTGCCTACTCATCCATGCTTGCTTGTAATGCCTGCTATGTTTAGAGTTGTGTCAGGTATGATTCATCTGGGATGAATTGGGATGGAGATGAACATGTCCTACTGTTGAGCGCTAAGTGTGTAACACAATTTGGTAAAGGTAGCGATGAGAGGCCATGTAGGAGTACATGGTGGGTTATCTCATTGAAACTGTCCTCAGGAACTGAGTTCCGTATTTCTTATGCAAGACAGTTACTATGACGCATTGGAATGCTTAAGTGCCCTTCTTGACATATTAACTGTCTTGATCTCTGTCCAGGAGTTGCAAGTAGTTTCTGGTGTTTGTAGTATGCTGGAGGCCGTGCACAGTGCTGACTTTAGGGGTGGGCTGTGATGCGGTAGGCAAGTGGCATGGTGTACCGAGTCACCCGTTTGGTGACTCGAGAACCCTGCACACATCGTTTGGGGCTGCAGTGGAAACCTTGGACAGATTTCCTTGCGGATGGAACCCAAATAGGCGATAAACATGGACTAGAGAATTGTGTGGTTAGTCAGGTCGTGGCCGACACCCTCGCTGGGCTTCCGCTTGAAGGTTGCCGAGTACATGTCTGTAAACGGTAGTAAGTGGTGGGAGCGTGTGTGAAGAAGTACACCCCTAAAGGGTTATAAATGATCTATTCAAATAGCCGCCTCCGCGGTAATGAACTACTGGGTTGCTTATATAGTTCATAGACAAGTGAAAGTGGATACTCTAAAATGCGCAAGATAAGCGTGAGTGCTATGGATGGCCTTCTCATAGGGAGACGGGAGCGGATCCATAGTGGTGTATTGATATGGTGAATATCTGGACTCATGTGAGCCACCTCAAAAGAGTTACCAACAGTCGTAGTAAAGGATAGCCACTGAGTCCAAGCTAGCTTGCTGCAGTTAAACTCCACCACCCCTTTGTTGATACTGATGCATATGTAGCTAGATCTGATGTAAGTCTTGCTGGGTACATTTGTACTCACGTTTGCTTAATTTATGTTTTGTAGAGAGACCTCAGTCTCACTAGTAGTTCCGTGTGGACTTCGACATTTAGCTTGTTACCTCAGCTATGATCTTGTACCCTTGGGAGCGTCTTGTAGATAGTTAGGCTCTAAAGCCTTCTTCCTTTTCAGATGTTTGTACCCAGATATGTTTATGCTTCTGTTGCGTGTATGCTCTGTATGTTGGGTCATGTGACCCATGATTGTAATTCTTACTATGTATGACTCTTCGGAGCCTTCTGAACAAATACTTTGAGTCATAGAGTTTTCTTGTGATGCCATGTTGTATTTGTACATATTGAGCATATTGTGTGTATGATTTTGAAATGCTTGTTATGTGTGGGATCTGACAATCTAGTTGTTTATTCGTGGTAGCCTCTCTTATGGGGAAATGTCTCCTAGTGCTTACACTAAGCCATGGTAGCTTGCTACTACTCTGGAACACATGGGATTATTGGCACATGTCCTTCTTTGCTCCTGTGTTTGTCACTTCGGGGAAATGTCACGCGTTGTTCCTTTAAGTCCTTGTAGCTTGCTACAACTTGGGTTCATACGTTGATGACTAACACGTGCATTGCTGGGTCATGTATGCCTGTCCCTATAAGTTAGTGCCACCTTGGTTTTACGACTAGTCATGTCAGCCCGGGTTCTCTGTCATATGGATGCTAGTGACACTATCGTATACGTGAGCCAAAAGGCGTAAACGGTCCCAAGCCAGGTAAGGTGGCACCCGTGGGTATATCGTGCGTGAGGCTACAAAGTGATATGATGTGTTTCATGCTAGATCGGTGTGACTTAGGATCGGGGTCCTGACACCAGCAGACCTGAGAAAAGCAAGTAGGCCTTCGTTGGGTATTCTTTTAGAAAAGTAGAACTGGGATAGCCATTTTCAGGAAGAAAAAAACACACTGGGCTCATCATGTGGTAAACATAACATAAAATCCTGGGCTAGACGGGCCACCACCCCCTCATAGCCTCGTTGTACCCTGCTCCGTCTCTAAAACTAGTAAATAACAACTGCACGGCCTGCTGGGGCCCTGGTGTTAGCCGCTTGTTGTGTAATTCTCTCGTTTATTGACTACATTGACAATGGCGTGGGACCCAGATGTCAAACCATTAGGAGGAACCTTTTTTGGCTTGTAATAATGAGGCACTTACTTGCGAACTGCCATGACCCTAATGGGTCCCTACTGTCATCCTCTACACGTACAACCGTCTCCTTATTCCTCTCGGTTGTTGACCATGTTGACAACACTAGACGGCGGCACACCGCGCACGACGAGCGAACCAATTTAGATGACAACGACGAGGCCTCGGACAACAAGAAACAAGAGTCGTGGAAGATGCGGCAGTGTAGTCGCAGGCGGAGGGGGCTACGAGCAACTGGTTCGAGTGCGGGTGCATGTTGGGGCAGACGTCGCTGGTGAATAACAGGGTGTGTGGGGGAATAGAGGGATGGACTGGCCAACGTTTGAGGGTATGGTAGGGTGGCGGAGGCATAGCCAACCATGGGAGGTGGGAGCAGGCGGGACCGATGAGGTGGTTTGGTTTGGGCGACTGGAGGAAGAAGACAAGAGAAAGATGATACACGATAGATGTTGGATGTCAATCCAACGGCTGGTAGGCAGAATCATTTATTGACTAAGTCAATAACACCTTGGATATGTTTTTTCTCGTGGGTCCCAAATGTCAAAATACAAATATGTCACGACCATGTAACCTTTCTTATGAAAAATTACAGCCCATTTGGTGTGCTAGTTCAAAATAAGTTTGTGGGTACTACGGGGGCTAATCACATCGGTTCTGTAATGCATAGTGAGCTCAAGCAGCGGGCGAGAGTGATGTTATTACCCTTGTTGGGGATTTTTTTTACAATATTTCTCTCTTAATTAAACAAATGGCAATCCATTTGCCTTTTTTCAAAGAAAATATCACATTCAGAGCCAAGTTGAAAAGGGCAACAACATCTAACTCCAGCTTACAAACTGTACAAAGGCATGAGGGTTAATTGTTCATCGGGTTTACACAAAATCAAGATTGAAAAGGGCAACAACATCTAACTCCAACACTGTTTTCGGTAGTCAGAATCAAATGGATCGGTCAGGTCCATAGAATGAACATCCCGGGGTCATAAAATTTTCTGGATAATAACAACAAGATGTTGTAAATAGAAGCCCGGTACAGTCAGAAGCCCTTTTGTCCAGCTGAAACTCCTTTCTTTGATCTTCGACATACCCATCCGTCAAAACCATGTTGCTAGTAAACTTAAGCCTAATGGACAATAGTAACCTCACATTCAGCGGGAAGAATGTGACAAATCTAGTGTTTGCATGGTTGGCTACATATCGTTCCAGCGTTATTGTCTTCAATCGAATGCCATGAGAACTGAGAAAATCCCAGTGCTTACGAAACCACCGATTGGTTATACCTTTCTTACCCTATCATGTTGCCTAAATAGACATGAAGATTGAAACAGTAAAGGTCTAAAAGAAGAGTGTCGAAAGAGCAACAGCTAAACCGTTAATTCTAGTACACTCTATGCGGGCTTCTAATGTGCGTGAAATTATCACCTTTATATGCAACTTCTCTAGACATGGAAAGCATTGCAGCAAGCCAATAATCTTATTCAGGTCAAAACTATTCATATGGATATATAAGATCTTGATAGAATCCAGAACCATTGATAGGCATCCATGGACAAACTCTTTATTGAGCATATAACATAATATTGGTACAAAAATTGTACTCCATATGATATAAAACTAATGTGCAGAAATTTAAAATTCAGCTTATGATTACAAGTGTAGATGATAATATAAAGTACCTGAAGAACTGTGGAGCCAAACACCATCTTGAAATGAGCACAGAGATCATGTATTGCACCCAAGGTCTCCAGTTTAGGCGTAGAGACGACAATTATTTGCGATGGTGTATAATGGGAATCAAGGATCAACCTTTGAAGTGAAGGGGCATCTTTGATGATGAGGTTCCTTCCGTCAAAAAAATTCCAATTCTTACAAGGTTAGGCGACTTTATTTGGAGACAAGCAATTCTAACTGTCAAAACAAGAAATAAGCACTCTAGGGTAGGGCAACTAGAGTGGATGATGTTGTGCAATGAGGCCTCCAATATACGAACCCGAACAAGTGAAAGTTTTTTGACAAGTGGGAGTCAAAGATTTTGGACCAGATTGTCTGGTAAGTTGCACAACGCAAAGGTGGCGGTGTGGAGAGAGGAGGAAAATTGCGAGATGGACATCGGTGGTGAGGGAACAAGTACATTGCATTCCTTATGTGGTATGTGATTTCTGGGGAAATAGTAGAACTCAAATCTTTGGCCAAATGTAATATTGGGGATGGAAGAAGTGCTCTTTTTTGGTCTGATCTATGGCACTCAGCTTGCCTCCAAGATATGTTCCCTCACCTTTTTTCATTTGTTAAAAACAAGGACACAACTGTGCACTCAATCATTCACACTGACTATCTAGAGGATCTGTTTCATTTGCCTCTGACTGTACAAGCATTTGATGAGTTTGAATCTATGGAAGACACTAGCATATCTTTAAGAGCTTCTGAATTCCTTGATTGCACTAACACTTGGAGTTATATCTGGGGAAATGAACAATTTTTTGTGGCTAAGTCTTACAGAATTATGATGGGAGTTAAAATTTGTCGGCGTTCTGGGAACGGGGGTCCCAGACTTGCCTGCCTGCGGCCCACGGCGTGGCTGGGCTGGTAGGTCTGTACATCCCATCTTCATCGACAAGGCATTCAAGACCCTCGCGAGGGGCCAAGCCTCGCGAGGCGGACGACGCAAGACCTCCTCAGGAGCGGCCTCGCCAGGCAGGCTCACGAGGGGTGGAGAGATCAAGGCGAGGCAAACCTCGCGAGGTCCTTGTGACGTGAGCCATGACGATCGACACCAAGCAGGCGCCAACGCGTGCACGTCCTTGTTTCCTCTTTGGTGCTACGGGAGCAAGCGCAGGCGCGGAGTACCGAGGCATCAAGCAAAGGTTTCCATATTGGTGCAACGAAACCAAGACCAGAAGGACGGTAAGACGGAGGTCACCGTGGAGCCCAAGACGGCGTTGAGGGAGTCCTGGATTAGGGGGTGTCCAGATAGACAGACTATACCTTCGGTCGGACTCCTGGACTATGAAGATACAAGATTGAAGACTTCGTCCCGTGTCCGGAAGGGACTTTCGTTGGTGTGGAAGGCAAGCTTGGCGATACGATATGTAGATCTCCTGCCATTGTAACCGACTCTGTGTAACCCTAGCCCTCTCCGGTGTCTATATAAACCGGAGGGTTTTAGTCCTTAGGACGAACAACAATCATACCATAGGCTAGCTTCTAGGGTTTAGTCTCTCTGATCTCGTGGTAGATCAACTCTTGTACTACCCATATCATCAATATTAATCAAGCAGGACGTACGGTTTTACCTCCATCAAGAGGGCCCGAACCTGGGTAAAACATTGTGTCCCCTGCCTCCTGTTACCATCCGCCTAGACGCACAGTTTGGGACCCCCTACCCGAGATCCGCCGGTTTTGACACCGCCATTGGTGCTTTCATTGAGAGTTCCTCTGTGTCGTCACTTTTAAGCCCGATGGCTCCTCCGATCATCAACGACGGTGCAATCCAGGGTGAAACTTTTCTCCCCGGACATATCTTCATATTTGGCGGCTTTGCACTGCGGGCCAATTTGCTTGGCCATCTGGAGCAGATCGAAAGCTACGCCCCTGGCCGTCAGGTCAGATTTGGAAGTTTCAACTACATAGTGGACCTCCGCGGAGACTTGATCTTCGACGGATTCGAGCCGCAGCTGAGCGCTCCGCACTGTCACGATGGGCATAATCTAGCTCTACCGCCGAACAGTGCCATGGAGGCCGCACCCGCATCTGCTCCGACCCTTAATTCGGAGCCAACTGCGCCAATCGAGGATGGGTGGTTGGACACCGTCTCGGGGGTTGCAATCTCTACGGCGATTGAGCCGAACACCAGCCCTATTCTCTGCGAAGCCCGTGACTCCAAGGAGCCGGACTCCTCTCCAGACTCCGAGCCCTCCGCGCCCCTACCGATCGAACCCGATTGGCCGCCGATCATGGAGTTCACCGCCGCGGACATCTTTCAGCACTCGCCCTTCGGCGATATTCTGAATTCACTAAAGTCTCTCTCTTTATCAGGAGAGCCCTGGCCGGACTATGGTCAACAAGGTTGGGATGTGGACGATGAAGAAATTCAAAGCCCACCCACCACCCACTTTGTAGCCACTGTCGATAATTTAAACGATGTGCTCGACTTCGACTCCGAAGACATCGACGGTATGGACGACAATGTAGGAGATGAACATGAACCAACGCCTATAAGGCACTGGACAGCCACCTCATCTCATGATGTATACATGGTGGACACACCCAAAGGAAGCGACGACGAGGAACACAGGGATGCAACGAGGGATTGTACATTCGAAAGGCAATCAAAGCGGCGACGTAAGCGCCGCTCCAAGCCCCGCCTCGATAGAGAAAGCAGCCATAGAGCCGGACGAGCCGGCGGACGATGAACATGCCTTCGAGCAACCGTCCGAACAGGACAACTTGGATAAACAAACCGAACACCCCATCCCCGGTGAAAACAACAGTCCGGACGACCTTACGCCAGATAAGCTCATGGAGCAGAAGAACCTCTACGAAGGGCTCGTCGCTACTGCGCGTAGCCTGAAAAGGCAGAAGCGGAAGCTCAAAACTGCGGAAGATGCTCTCAAAATCAGATGGAGCAAAGTACGCAACACCGCAGACAAATATGGTGGCAGACGCCGCACAAAAAGCTATCCAAAGCGAAAGCTACTGCCTGAATTTGACGAGGAGGCCTTAGAGCCCCCGTAGTCAAAAAATAGGAAAGCCACCCGGTCGGTAGACGACCGCATGGCCAGCATGGAGCAGCAAGCGGCAACGCACACAAGCCGGCATGCGATCCACCAAAGGATCCGCATCAAAAAGATGGCCCAGCCAAATCTATCTACGGGCCAAGAAAGCAAGCTCTAGTAAGCAATGCAACACAACAAATATCCGAACATCACGGCACACCCAAATACAGGGGTGCCGCACACCCCCTATGTTTCACCAATGAGGTGCTGGACCATGAATTTCCAGCGGGATTCAAGCCCGTAAACATAGAGGCATACGACAGAACAACAGACCCTGGGGTCTGGATCGAGGATTATATCCTCCACATACACATGGCCAGAGGAGATGACCTCCACGCCATAAAATACTTACCCCTCAAGCTTAAAGGGCCAGCCCGGCATTGGCTCAAAAGCCTTCCCGAAAACACCATTGGAAGTTGGGAAGAGCTCGAGGATGCTTTCCGAGCAAATTTTCAAGGGACCTATGTCCGCCCTCCGGATGCAGACGATCTCAGTCACATAACTCAACAGCTCGGAGAGTCAGCTCGGAAATTCTGGAACAGATTTCTTACTAAAAAGAATCAGATAGTCGACTGTCCGGACGCCGAAGCCCTAGCAGCTTTTAAGCATAACGTTCGAGACGAATGGCTCGCCAGACACGTCGGTCAAGAAAAGCCAAGAACAATGGGCGCATTAACAAGCCTCATGACCCGCTTTTGCGCAGGAGAGGACAGCTGGTTGGCAAGATGTAGCACCAGCGACCCAAGTACATCCGGGGTTAAGGATGGAAACGGAAAACCCCGACGCAACACGGACCAGCGCCGGAATAAGAGAAACATCCCAAAGAGCACAGCGGTCAACACCGTATTCAAAAGCTCGTGGCAGAATCAGAGAAAGCCGCCCCTCAAGGATAACAGGGATGAGCTATCCAACTTAAACAAAATCTTGGACAAGATATGTCAAATACACAGTATTCCCGGGAAGCCCGCGAACTATACCCACAGAGATTGTTGGGTTTTCAAGCAATCCGGCAAACTCAATGCTGAACACAAGGGGCTCGACACACCAAGTGAGGACGACGACGAACCCCACAAGCAGAGCACCAGGAAACAAAAGGATTTCCCACAAGAAGTCAAAACAGTAAACTTACTTCACATGACGAACAGAATGGCGCCAACAGAGATACGCGCCATACGGCCTATCCCAAAGGAGTCTCACCCATGGTTGTTAAAACCGATCACCTTCGACCATCAGGATTACTCTAGAAGTATCCAGAACGCAGGCTGGACTGCCTTGGTATTAGATCCAATAATCGGCAAATAGGAAGAAAATCGGAAAATCGGAAAATCTCGAAGCAAATATTACAAGACATATTGTCCTCACAATATCAAATGAAAGTTTTAATGCCTCCACGAGGCCTGATGCGTATTGTAGGAATGAAACAGGAAAGCAGCCGCAGGTCACCCCTAGACACCTCCATCTGCAGGATCGGTGGCATCGCAGGTCGAGGGAGCGAGGATGAAGCCGCAAAACTTCTTCAGCAGGGCCTCCACCTGACCTTTCACGCCTGCGGCGGCAGCCGGACAATGTTCATCAGCTACAGGCTCTAGCAGCTCGTCAAGACGAGCATTGGGGTCACGAAGGTACAGATGCCTGAAGACACGCATCAGCTCAGCTGAAGAAAGGACACGAGCCTCTGCCTCAGCCATAGGACCGATGCCCTCCATGACTTCCTCAAGCGCCTTCACCAAGTGGGGAAGTAGCTGAGCAGGGCCATCCTCGTCGGTGGTCAGCGGCTTCTCCAGGCCCTTCTCGTATAATGACTTCAGCCCCACGCTGGACCTCTTCTCAAGAAGCGAGAAGGCCTGGCGGTGTTTGGCCAGGACCTTCGCCTCGGCATCGAGCTCGGCCTCCCTCGTCTTCGCCTTCTGCTCCAGTTCCTTCAGTCGGCTATGCTCCGCGGCCTGTGCCTTCGTCAGCTCCCCCAGCTCGGCGTCGCGGCCCTTGATGGTGTCCTCCTGAGCCTTCATCTGCTCCTCCTTCGCATTGCGGTCGTGTGCTTCCTTTGCGCGCTCGTCGCACAGCCTCTTCAGCTTGCCCTCTAGCTCTCGGCAGCGGTCGCGGGCAGCCTCGGCGTCCTTCAGCGCCGCCTCGCGATCGGCCGCAGCTCAAAGGCCGCCGCGGCCTATCTCAGCGACGCTCGAATGGCCGAGTCGGAGTGAAGCCAGCTTGAGGCCAGCTTCAGGCGCCCGGCCACTAGGTGCGGGTCCGTGCCCAGGAGGTCTTCCCGCAGCTTGGCCATCCCCGAGAAGACACGCTCCAAGGATACGGAGGGAGCAGAAGAATTTCGGGCCAGAGGCGCAACAGGAGAATGAGGCAACGTTGTTACCAGAGCCTGGAAGATCGAGGGCTCCGGAGCCCTTGGAACCTCACCAGCAGAGCCAGGTGCCGGCACTTCTAGAGCCAACGGGGCCACGGGGGCTGGTTCATCGTGCCGATGCTCCTCTTGGCCTCGCAAGGGCGACTGGGCTGGGGAGGTGCGCATGCTGTCGTCTCTCTTCTCCGCAGAGGGGGACACAGCCGTGGCATCCCCCTTTCTCTTCTTCGCTGAAGACACCGGCTTAATCAACCAAAGGCGAACGTCAGAAAATAGCAGGTACAAGTAGGAACAAGACGAAGCTCGAACCACTTACTGATCCACTGCGACATAGTCCACCTTCCGCTTGGTGAGCCTGAAACCCGAAAGCGTCAGGGCCTGAGGAATGGGCACACTGGCTCCCGGGGCAGAAGACAGCGCAGCAGAAGGACCGGAGCCGGCCCCAGGAGGTAACAAATCAGAGGCAGCATCTCGAGAGACCAGTGATGATCTACCCCTTGTCGGGATGAGGGGCAGCTCCCTCACCTCCTGGCGGGCGTCGATCTCGGCGTCATCTGGTAGAGCACGGAGGATGTCGTCCTTGCTCAAGGGGGAGTTCTCCCCTATCCCCTCGGGAGTCTCCACCGAGTCCTCCTCCTTCTCTTCCTCCCCGCGGGACTCGTCGGAAGACTCCTCCATCGGCTTCGGCGTCGCAGAGGCCCCAGCAAGCGCCGGCGGTACCAGCCCACGCGCATCAAAGGTCGGCCTGGAGGCAACGAATTTCTCCCAGTCCTTGTGATGGAACAAAGGAACAAAGGCGCTCGGCGGGTACTCTTGGTTATCCCCAACCAAGAGGCGCATAACTGTAGTCAGCTCGTCATCAGGCAGGGCAACCGGGCTCAGACGAAACTTGTCTTCTTCATCTCCAAGCTTCCACAAAGGGCGCGTGCGCTCCTGGAGTGGAGCAACGCGCAACCTTAAGAATTCCCTCAGGAGCATGACCCCCGTCACCTTGGCCGCCTTCGGATTGCGCGGCTTCAAATCGACCCTCATCTGCTCCAACACCGACGATGCCCGCTCATCGGTGAGCTCTACCCAAGACCACCCCTTGTCCGACTGGGCGCCGCCGTCGGTAGTTCCAAGCGTGTATGGGCGTACTTGGCACTCATCATGACCCATTTGGCCCTGATGTTGTCAAGCCTCTTCACGGTGTTGGAGATCGAGTTGGCTTGGTAGGCGGCAATGATGTTGGCGCACCCGGAGATATGGCCACCGGTAACGCGGAGGAAGAAGAAGTGGTGTAGCAGTGCCATGGACGGCATCATGCCCAGGTACACCTCGAAGTAGTAGGTGAAGATAGACAGGAGAAGAACGGAGTTGGGATGGAGATGCAGCGCCTGCAGCCCGAAGTGCTCGAGGACCTCGAAAAAGAAATCAGAAAAGGGGGGACCAACCCGGCGGTGATGCTGCTCGTGAAGAAAGGGAAGAAGGTGCTTCCCTTAGGCGCCGGCTCATTGGAGGCAAGCCGGAGCTCCGTCTTCCCCCTCTCATTGCTTTCCCCCGCCATCAGCAAGCGCGTGGCGGCTAGGTTCTTCTCCGTAACATTGGGCGCATCCAGGGCTGGCTCGAACCAAGCCGGCGCCGAGGAGGACTTGACCTTGCACGACGCCATTGGTCGCAGATGCGAAGCGAGGTTGGAGCGGATCTGGAGGTTTGGGCAGCAAGGAGCGAAAAAGGGGATCTGGAGAAAGGCGAGGAAGAAGCAATGAAGGCAAGCACTGTCTGAGCCAGCCTTTTTTCAAGTCGAGCAGTTGCCGAGGCAGCGTGGGGAAGCGAAGACACCCACTTCCAATCAACCGCCACGCGTTAAACCGAGGCCATAGGCTTTTGGGGCCCGCGACGCTCTGTGCTTGACCCTTTGGCTTTCGCCTTGAAGCCAAGCCCGAGCGTGCCTTGGGCCCGGGGGCTACTGTCGGTGTTCTGGGAATGGGGGTCCCCAGACCTGCCTGCCTGCGAACCACGGCGTGGCTGGGCTGGCAGGTTTGTATGACCCATCTTCATCGACAAGGCATTCAAGACCCTTGCGAGTGGCCAAGCCTCGCGAGGCGAACGACGCAAGACCTCCGCAGGAGCGGCCTCGCCAAGCAGGCTCGCAAGGGGTAGAGAGATCAAGGCGAGGCCTTGTGAGGTCCTTGTGACGTGAGCCATGTTGATCGAGACGAAGCTGGGGCCAGGCGGGCGCCAGCGCGCGCAGCGTCCTTGTTTCCTCTTTGGTGCTAAGGGAGCAAGCGCGGGCGCGGAGTACCGAGGCATCAAGCAAAGGTTTTCATATTGGTGCAACGAGACCAAGACCAGAAGGACGGCAAGATGGAGGTCACCGTGGAGCCCAACACGGCGTCATCACCAGAGCCTTTTGCAGGCGAAGACTGCTTTTGTCAGGATAAGCTATACTAGCTGTCCCCTTTCGAATCGGCCATTGTTGGCTCCCTTCCCACTCAATATTTGGGGAGAGGACCAGGGCCAATCTAAGTAGAACTAGCCACCATAGTAAGGGGGATCGGATCAAGATCAGATCGAGAGGAATCCCACCCACACAAGTTCACCAAGCACAAGAACACCTCAACCTCAGGAGGTTGTTCTTCCCCTTGTACTATTCATCAGCCCAAGAGGCAATCCACCGCCACCACACTGGAGTAGGGTATTACACCACAACGGTGGCCCGAACCAGTATAAATCTTGTGTCTTTGTGTTGCGAGTTCGTCGAGTTCATCTGCGAGATCTTAGAGAGCTAGGGCGTGGATCGATAGGGAGAAAACCTTCGTGCACACCCTAGTGTTCGAACCTTGAGGGTTTTGCTGAAACCCGTGATCTGACAAAATTGTGCCTCTGCGGTTCAATTGGATATTGGAATAGTTCTTGCCAGCCCAAGCATAAGGTGTTCTTTGGAGGCTCCTTCATGATAGGCTAAACACAAGGAATTAATTAAGGAGGAAAACTTTTCATCTGGATAGTTACAATTGTGTTGTGAACAATTGCCAGCAGGAGGAAACATTACAACATCTCTTTTGGACCTGCCCCTTTGCATCTGAACGTTGGGATCTAGTCTTCCCCTCAAGACAAGCCAATGTTTCAGTTCTGGAAGTGTTGGTTGACCTCAGACAGAAATAGCATGTGCCATTCTTCATGGAAATTATTATATTAGCATCTTCGGCCATATGGATTTCAAGAAACAACCTCATCCTCCAAGCCATCCATCCTAGCATATAGAGGTGGAGAGCCATTTTCTTGGAGGAGCTCAACTTGCTCAGATTTAGGATTAAGAAGAGCTATGCTAGGGCATTTTGCTCCTGGCTTGATAACCTTGTCTTGTAATTCTTGGGTAGTTAGCTCTTTTTTCTGTTTCATGTTTTCCTTTTTTTGGCTTATCTCAAGCCCTTTGTAACTTTGGAATGTTTTCTGTTTGCTCCTTTATCAAATGGAAAAAATTGTAGTGAGGTTTTGCCCTACTGTGTATAGTAAAAAGTAGTAGAACTGAAGTAGATGTAGTTTTGTGAAATCAGGGGATTTCAGCCAGGCGTCCACCATGCACGGCATGCACAGGTAGCTTGCCGGGATGTAGAGGCCTTGAACGGAGCCATGGCAGGAGGAAATGATGGCTCCGGAGAGTTCAAAATCATTAAAGAGAGATAGGCCATGACAATCAAAGTTAACGGGCGTGGCGCCCATAGAGGGTGCCACGAATGTGCGAGTACTTTGGTGCGGCAGCCATCCTTGTGGGGAGAAGGGAGATGATATCCCCAAGGACGGTGTCTTGGAGATCGCTGATGTGGTCCGCCCGAGATTTTTCAGGTTCCTCAGATCTAGGGGGTGGTCCTCACCGCTTCTCCCTGCGCTGCCGGGTGCAAGATCTACAACAGGCATCGCCACTGGTGGGAGCCTCATCTTCTTGGCGCTGGGGGTCAGCCGACTCCATTTTCCTTGTGGGCGTCGCGTCGAGCTCATGGATTTGAGCAGAGTAACGAATGACAAGCCTAGTTGTAGTGCGAATGAAGAAGAAGGGGAGCTGGGGTTTTCTGTAGTAGTGAGGAAGAAGGGGAGTTGGGGTTTTCTGTAGGAGTGAAGTTAGGAATTTGGGGATATGAGTGGAGCAAGTTGACGTGAGGTGGGTGGGAGTGAGGAGGAAGAAGAGCACCTAGGTTCTTTTTGGGGGCGGAGTTCCGGGGAGCGCCTCTCATTACGTAAATATATGGGCTTTTGAAATGATTTTATTACTTAGGGTGGTTGGGCTCTTTTGTCTTGGGCCTAGAGAAACAATTACTACTAGTACAGTGGAGACACTCTACAGCTACCCAGAAAAACAATTACTACTAGTAAGTGGATACACTCTACAGCTACCCAAAAAAACAATTACTACTAGTACAGGGGATACACTACCGCTGTTCTGGCTCCTCCTTAGTCGTCAAAACATCTCATGCTACTAACTACCATTTTACTTTGGTTCACCAACATGCGGGCCATCTAGCGCATGGGCCAAAATGGCATTCACAAAATTAGAAGGTGGTGTGTAGGCAAAGAGTCACCCCAGTTGTAGCACGGTAGTAACGAGCCGTCATATCACAAAAACCCACCTCCCCGCAGTCCAAGTTGGACTGACAAAGCACCATCATTTCACTCTTCGCTGAATCCCCTTCTCCCTCACCGACTTCAATAAAGCCAACACTCGATTCTCCCATTGTTCTTCTCTCCCAACGAAAGGAAGGTAAGCGGATCCGTGATATTGGTATATTTTCTTTCAAAAAAACTTTTGCAAAATAGTAGTCGATCCGCACTCTCTTTTTTCTTTCATTGTCATTGCGATTGTGTTCTCCTTTCAGTTGTCTCCTATTTGTCGGTTTCATGATGTTGAAGCAGACGCAGGAGGCTGATCCCCATGAGATAGAGAGTTCCAAGAAGATGAAGGCCACCACCGAGCCGACCCCGGATATGCTCATGGCCACTACTGAGATGGCCAATGCCCTGTTTGAGGTTACAGCCCCCATGGCCTTGCATGAGCGGTTTTGCCCCCTTCGAGGATGTGCCCCCTCCTCCCCCCCTCATGTTGAGCTTCCCAAGGTTACTTTCTTCTTTGTTGATCTTGATTGCGGTTTTTCATCTAAGTGTGTGGTGATAAATAATGCAAGATTTTATTAGCTCCGATGAAATAGAGTACTTGTTTAGCATAATAAAATCATGTGGTTTAAATAACTTGTGTTTAAATAACTTGTCATGCATACTTTTGACTCTACATAGTGGTTTAAATAACTTGTGTTTTTTTATATTGGAAAGTAATTCAGAATTCGTTTCTGTTTCAATTAGAGCCCTGATCCAGACAAGGATAGTGTGGTTTTACAAGCCACTCGCTATGAGGCAGATGACCTGAATATACACACTGGGAAAACAAAGTTCTTAGGTTGTTGGATCCTGGAAGCCAGTTGCACTTATACCAAAGTCAAGTGTATTCTAGCCACACTATTGTCAGGCTTGTTGTCGAGGGTGTACTGAACCACAAGAAGTACAAAGCTACACCTTTGTTTGTGAGGCATACTGTTCTTGTAAAGCTTACACAGGAAGATGGTGTGGCATGCCTCGACAAACAAGTTTATGAGTGGCAAGGCCATAAGGTTATCTTCAAGAAGGTTCACACGATTGATCTGCTGCCAGATGTCCTCAATGATGTTCATGGCAAGGTCTGTCTTGTGTCCATCCTAAATAAGATCGAGGAATGAAATAGTTGGCTCAGCTAGTGTTTAAAAGTAGTTTGGTTTGTGTTTAATTATCTGAACCTTTCCTATTATCGAGCCCTCTAGGTCGGGGTAAAACTCTGTTTGAATTCATCTATGGGAACTACTACTACTTTTGTGTGCCCGTGAATCATGTGAGAACCATCGTAATTGTTGCCACGGATGCATCCTCACTAGTTTTTTCATGGAATATGGCATGGTAAGACATAAGTTGCCACGGTTTATCATACAAGCAGTGTGTGTTTGATGAAATAGAGTACTTGTTCGATAACTATGTGCCGACGTATACATAGGGTACATAAGGCTGGTTAAGTATTTGTAAACACTGTTGGTGCTACCCAACCTCTAAGTAGTTGTGAAAAACACGGCACATTGGCTCAGCTTGCTTCAACACTAGAAAAGTCGACTATCAACCAGCTCACAAATCAATACTCTGCTCTCTGACATATAAGCAACTACATATCTTGTTACAGTGGTTCATGCAGTTAGCCGAGGCCACAATGTAAAATCCAAATGTTCACACACTAGTCCAGCATTCATGTGGAACATTCACATTAAACTCGGCTTCATAAAATACTTGAAAAATAGAAGTTCAGTAATTTTATCCATCTCAATTATTCATACAACATAACCAACATTTACTAGTTCACAGCAAAAGACAAAGTTGTGAGAAGGTTTACAAATTAGTTAAAATCAAGCAAGGCTTCTCTGAGCAAAGGGCCTCCCTAGGCAGGCTTTAATTTACTAGAGTTCCCGCTGGTTTTATTTGTTGCCACCATCCAGGGTTAGGTTCTCTCATTCCAGAATAACTAATTATAATTGTGTTCTCAGTTGGAATACTAAACTAAACCATGTAGTGGACTAACCATCCGAACTTCTTGTGCAGTTCCACTAAATTTAAGCACCACTATTTGCAGAAATAAGAAGACCACAATGCCTCTTGTCCGTGCACCTGTCCCAAAAACCTCCGTGCAGCCGGGCCAGCTAGTCCTCTATCCATCCTTGATCTGGGAAAAAGTGCATTCCTGACTGGGATGCAGTTGATTTCGCCCGTCACTGCACTACAATCAGGAAGTAAATGTATGAATCAACTTCTTTTACATTGTGTTGGTCATTCTACCTAGTTACTACCAATGTAAGAATACCTAGAACATGGGTGGTTAGACGACGACAGTTGGGAATATCCATCTCATTTTGTACAGTCCTACTAAAAATGAGGTGTCTACTTCTGATTGCACAACTAGAAACGATATGGAGACGGACATCCATGTTTGCACAAATATGAAATATGGTTATTTAAGAAGTGACAGTTATTTGCAGTGGCATATGATTAACAATATCATCTATTGTGTTAGAATTCGCAATGCATTGATGGTACGAAGAAGTGCCATTAAGGAAGAAGTAGCAGCACATCACATCACATCAACATTGCCACTAGATTAACATGCAGAACAATAGTATTACTGCCATGAGAGTAGCACATGGTCAGTAAATGTGCAATCACATGTGTGCATTTCCACTAGGATGAAGCAATATTAGCGCCGTGAGATTTAAGTGTAACTGCAGAAACACATTTCATGGGAAATAAAGCAAGACGGAAGCAATTCATAAAATGGTGGTGTCATTGCTTCAATTTATCGACGGCACTAGACTGGCAGCAGCATTACTTAATAGTGACCTTAGGTGGCATTGCTTCATGCTTCATGTGATTTTACATTAACAACAGCGATAAGGGTGTAGGGACAACAGGGGCATAAGGTGGTAAGGAAAATGTGGTTGCCGAGAGCGGCAAACATTCAGGCAGCATGTCTGCATTTGTTCCATTTTTTATCTCCTCGGCGACATTTTCGTATGTGAGCACAAGAAATCTAGACCTGCTCGCTCTCATTTGCGTTGTCCCCCAACACCCCTCACTTCCTTTCCTTTTTCGACCAAGAGATAGCTCCGCTTCCCCCACCCTTCGCCATCCACCCCGCTTTCTTCCACTTTTCAACCAAGAGACCATTTGGGTAGCTAGTATCTACTACTTTCCCCCGTTTCCTCTTAGAACCAAGTCCTAGATTCATGCTACAACTTTTCCTCTTTCTTCCCAGTTTGAAGCAAGTCTTAGATTCAACTGTGTGGACTAGCTTTACCTCTAATAATAGTAGAAGTATAGGTGGCTTGGGAACAGCCGACAGAAGTAGAAAAAGATGCACATTTAGCCACGTGGGGAGCTGGGGCAGTAGAGCAATGTTGGTTTCGAAGGAAGATATACCTGAGGGTTGTTGGGATGTGGCAAAGACGGCGTCAGGAGGCCGCGTCTTGGCCACAATACCGCAGGGAGGAAGAAGGGGTCAAAGGCCCTCCTGAGCCGCGTTGTCTCGGAGATAACGACACGACCGCCACTCGGGACACACGGGCAGTTGTTGGTCTCCTCTGTTACCTCTATCGACTGCCTGAACGAGTCACATACACCCCTGCCCCGGCTGAGATGGTCCAGTCAGATCTGTGACCAGCGGTGAGCAGAGAGAGAGTATGGCCACCTATGTTTTGTTTAGATCTGGAGAGCATGAGAGAGTGAAAGAGCGGAACCCTAGTAAAGGAAGCATCGAGGCTCATGCTTATATATATAGTGGAGTGATTTTGTTGCAGCAATCGTTATTAAATTAAATACGCGCAAACCACTATTTTCATTTAAAGTTCAAGAAAAATAAAACTCGATCAATAACGTGCCATAGCTTCTAGGTCACACTATCAAATCATCGCCTCCATGATGCACTATGTACAATATCATTCATGTGTGGTCCCTGACCCTCCATGAAGTTGAAAACTAGACTATTCAAAATGTCAATTGGGATGCCTCTTTCTAAACAAATGCAATCCTAGCTTCAAAAAAATTGCACTCCTACGTGTACGCGCGCGTGGGTGTCAGAGAACTAGTGTGTGCATGCACCACTTCTCTTCGTGAGAGTACAATATACTATGCCCAAAGAACGTTCGCCACAAGAGTAGTAGTATAAGTGTGTGACATGTGAGTTAAAAAAGGTGTGCGACGTCTTCTTTTTTAGAAGTTCTGAGGGTAGGGAGTGAAGAGCACATATTTGTGTGACGTCTACCTACAGATAGACGGTGGGTGCGAGAGGATTCGGGAGAGTCATGACTTATGAGGGTACGTGTGTGCGTGAGAGAGAGGGGGCATGTATCAATGCAATGAATGTGTCCGTAAATCATATCTGATAAACGTTCGCCACAAGCCATGTCTTGATGAACGCCGAAAGAACCGTTAGATCAGCATCCGATGGTGTCAGCTTTTCCATGGCATTTGACAGAACAGCAATTCCTCGGACACACTAATCTTCCACGTGAGTGTTAGAAACTTCTGTATGCTCCTCCCTTTGTTCCAAAATGTAGTGCATATAGCTTTATTGAAAATTCAAACCTCACAAACTTTTACCGTGTTTTCGTAGAAGAAAATGCACATATAGAATACCCGGTATATATCATTTCATTCATATATAGATGGGGGAGGAGTGTACAAAGAAAGACCATCGTATCACCTACATCAATTTCAATCATCCTTTGGTGTGGAGGAATATCATAGGAACTGTATATGAGATGATTTTTATAGGAATTTTTACTTTAGAGCCAATTGGTTCATAGGAATATATTCCTATACTCCACATTTCAAAAGAAAATAAACATGATATGATTTTTATTGGTTTAGAGCCACTTGGTTCATATGAATGGATTCCTATACTCCCACAATTTTAATGGAAAATAAACATTAGCCTTGATTCAATAGAAAAGTTCCTATGATGTGAACCAAATGACATCTCTTTTCCAATCCCTACTCATAGGAATTGACTTACATGTGATCTCTAGATTCAATAGAAAAGTTCCTATGATGTGAAAAAAATGATATCTCTTTTCCAATCTCTACTCGTAGGAATTGAGATACATGTCATCTCTTTCTCTACAACTTCCATATATACATCTTCTATTCCTAAATAGCTAGTACAACCCACTAGCTTTTTTCCTGGACATCTTCTATTCCTAAATAGCTAGTACAACCCACTAGCTTTTTTCCTGGACATGCAACTATGGCACATGAACACGTCATGCATGCAAGTCATAAATCACTTTTTTTGTACTCTATGCATGCAAGCACCACATTATCAATTCGTGCATGTTAATCATAAGTTATTCTTTGCATTAGATTTTATATTGACAATATATGTGTTGGTCATGTGCACACATACGTAGTTCACATTCACATTTTAATTAGAAATGTCATTCTTTTAATTGTAATTCATTTTTTTCTCTTTTATTACCTTTTTATTTTATTTCCATTTTAAGCATGCATTCACTTCCCATTAGTTATAGATGTTTTTGGAGGAACTTTTATGCATTATTTTGAGTAGAAAATTTCATGCAACCACGGGGATATCAAAATGCGGGGCCCGTGCGTCATGGTCTTTCGATCGAACCTACATCCACAATTTTTTGTACGTATATCTCCACTGCTCCCCAAATCCAAAATTCTACCTAGTTCCCGTAAAACCGAGCTGCCCACATGTATTAAGGCGTCGACTGAACTCAATCCCTCTCCCGTTTACTACAACATGGGCCCGCATGCCATAGTACTCCTAGAAACCCTACCCGCAGCACGCAACATCGGTTTTCTTCAAGAGGACTAGGGGAAGTGGATTTGTAGTGGAGGCTCCTACCCTAGGGCGCCCTAGCTAGCTGCCGCACACATCATTGGATTTATTTTTTCTTTTGCTCTTGCACCCTAGAGTGAAACGATGGTTGCTTCGTCCGTCCAGCTAAATGCAGGAAAGGTGGGGCTTTGTGATTTGATCCATCATCGCTCATTTACTACTACTGCGGCGCTACGACCAGGGTGCCTCCAAGTCCAACCGCTGCTCCGAACCGTAATTTGGTGCATCGCACGTGGAACAAGATGGTGGATGGTCCACATGTCAGCCAAAGGGGTCCTCTAAGTGTGTCTCCCTTTCGTGTGAGCACTGACCCTACTGAGTTGCTATGCCAACACGACAGGAGGAGCCTACCACTTGGTTTTGCTCCTTGGTGAATCCTGACTATATTGATCTAAAAGATAGTATCCAGATTAGTAAAAATGAGGTGATTTTACTAAGTGGTGGGCGGGGGCACATGGCCTATCATGCGGTCACACGTGTCATGATGTACAAAGCCGATGCGTGCCCCTCTTGAGCCAGAACAATGGTAGAAGCAATACGTGGTTTTCTTGAAGGAGATCCTGGAGAAGCAGATTCAGCGAAGTGTAAAATAATGGTTGCTTCGTCCTTCTGCGGGAAAGGTGCGGGTTTGTTATTTGATGTCTCGTTGCTCATTACTAGTACCACGGCGCTATGACTGGAGTGTCCACCTGCTGTTCTACACAATTATTTGGTGCATGACACGTGGACCCAGTTGCTACATATCCCACATGTCAGTGAGAGGAAGTACATCATTCATGAAAACGAGCGTCTCCACTCTTTGTAAGACGGAGGAGTACAATCCACCACTACAAAAAAAGACACATCCGTGACATTTTGGGCCGAACAATTTTTTTCTATCATGCTTATGACACTTCTATGACGATAATTGTGACAAAACCCGGTATCATCATACATGTGGTGGGATCCTACTTCTATGACAAAAAATCATGACAGAAAATGGGCTTTTCATCCTGGGCGAGCCCGAGACGCAGCTGCATGACATTCTTTGGGCCGTCCATGATGGAAAAAATCATGGTAGAAGCGAGGGCGAGGAAAATATCAGGGAGTTCCCGGTTATGGTGGGTGGTCGGGGGCCGAGCGATGCACGTTTCTCTCGTACACATACGCATGTGGGTGCGAGGCGTTGGGCTCTAACTGAATCCGAGCGAGGTGTTCGCCTAACTGAGCCCGAGCGATTGCACTGCAGGCTATGCGTTACTGAACCCGAGCGATCGATCGATCCCTTGTTGTTAACTGAACCCAAGTGATTCCTGTGCTACTGCTGCTAAATGAAGCCGATCGATGTTGCCTTTGGATGAACAGTGAGCGTTGTTGGGGGATTTGGATGAACAGTTCTCGATGGGGGGTTGGATGAATAGGACTTCGTGGTAGTAGAGGCCGTTGCCGCTGGATGAACAGTACCCCCGATCGATCGAGTCGGTGGATGAACAGGACCCCGTGGAGGGGCTGGATGAACAGGACCCCATGGAGGGCTGGTTGAATAGTAGCCGGTGGAGGGCTGGATGAACAGTAGCCCATGGAGGGGTGGTTGAACAGGACCCCATGGAGAGGGCTGGTTGAACAGTAGCTGGTGGAGGAGCGCGCGGTGGAGGCTGGATGAACAGGAGCCCATGGATGAACAGTCGCAGGTGCAGGCTGGAGGAGGTCGACGGTGGATGAATAGTAGCCCATGGAGGCTGGAGGAGGTCGACAGTGGAGATGAACAGTATCCCGTGGAGTCCCGTTTTGCGGTATGCCACACCCATCCCGATAAATAGGACCGCCATTTTGACCGTAGCACTCCAACACAAGTCTGTTCCTCCGTTTTGCGGTACGCCACACCCCTCTTGATCAACAGGACAACATTTCCATTGTAGGAGGTCCGTTTCCTCTGTTTTGCAGTACACCAGACCCCTCCCGATGAACAGGATCCCATTTCGACTGTGGCTGGTCGAACACAAGGTCGTTTCCTTTGTTCTACGGTACGCCAGGCCTCGTTTCCATCGGCTGTTCCGTCCAAGCCGGTTGGCTCCCGATGAACACGACAACACATTCAGTTCTGATCCAACTGGTTGCCTCCCCATGATCACGACGGCGGCGCAGCTTCTCCGTTCCGACCCAGCCATGTACACGAGCCCTGGTCCTACGTATGCACGAGTAGGCGTTCAAGACCCCGCCCGTATGTACGAACGTGGCTGTATTTTCTTTCTTGCACCCTGGCGGATGTACGTACGTGTACATGCTATGTGCACGCCTCTACTACGACATGTGCGCGCCTCTACTACGACACGTGCACGCCTCTACTACGACACATGCGTGCCTCTACATCGACCAGTATGTACGTACACATTGCCGACCTGAATGGCAACGCTACGTATGCTTCGACCAGGTGGGTCCCGACTGTCACGCACTTCCTTGCATGCGAAGATGTAGCTGGTGGGTCCCAGTAGTCAGGGGGAAACGTTTTTTTCGTTAAATACGGTGGCCCGGCCGGTGGGTCCCTGTTGTCAGGTGGAGGAATCATTATTTTCCGCGTAAGAAGGAGGCACTTCCTTGCTACGGCCATGGACCCAGCTGTCAGCCTCTCCATGTGCAGTACTCTTCCGATGGAAGTGGTCGTTGACCACATTGACCATGCCGCACCGAGAGCACCAAGGCGGTGGACGACGGCGAGGCCTAGGAAGGGGACGACGCGGAGCCTGGGAAGACGCCGCAGTGGATGCCCACGTGGAGAGGAGTACGAGGGTTCACTGGTTCGGCTGCGGTGTCAGGCTGTAGTCGCCGCAGGGCCTGGCCAGCAGTGGGAGTAGTAGGGGTGGTGAGGCCTTTACGGCAACACAGCCGGCCACGGGAGGCAGTAGAAGGCGGCACGACCAGCGCTGCTTTGGGGGGCTGGACCAAGAAGACCTGAGGTTGAAGAAGCACTACGGCCGTTGGTTGGACATTGTATAGTCACTTGAGCTAGAATCGTTCATATTTACTAAGTTGACAAAGCCCTCCGGCCCCGTCAACTTAGTAGGCCCACATGTCAGCCTCCCACTATGCTGGGTCCCAGCTAGTAGGGGGAGTATTCATTTTTTGTGCGTAATAAGGAGGCACTTCCTGGTGTGCGAAGATATAGCCGGTGGGTCCGACCTGTCAGTGTGGGGAATGTTTTTTTTCACGAAATACAAAGGCCCTTCCGGTGGGTCCCAGATGTCGGGTGGAGGAATCATTATTTTGCACGTAATAAGGAGGCATTTCCTTATGTGCGGCCATGGACCCAGTTGTCAGCCTCTCCACGTACAGTCCACATCCGATGGATGTTGTTCGTTGACCACGGCGCACCGAGAGCACCAGGGCAGTCGACAATGGCAAGGCCTAGGAAGGGAATGACACAGAGCCGGGGAAGACTCGACAGTGGTTGCCCGCGCGGTGGGGAGTACGAGGGTTTACTAGTCCATCTGCGTCGTCGGAAAATAACAGGAGGTGTGGGTGATTAGAGGAATGTCCTGGCCAGCAATGGAGTAGGGTGGGGCGGTGCGGCCTATGCGGCAGCACATGCAGCCACGGGAGGCGGGAGCAGGCAATCCCACCGGCACTGGTTTGGGCGGCTGGAGCAAGAAGATCAGATATTGAAGAAGCAGCATGGCCGTTGGATTAACATCCAACGGTCACTACTACTAGAATCGTTTGTGGACTTAGTGGACAAAGCCTTTCGTACACGTCAACCTAGTAGACCCAAAAGTCAGCCCCCAAATCTATCCCAAACAGCATACAGCCCAAAATTTCTAGTTAGATTCAAATTAATTTAAAAAACTAAACATACCTTAATTTAAATCCAATGAAATTTTACCCTCACAAAAACAATGAAATTTAAAATATCAAAATCCGAAAGAAAAAAGTATTTTGGAACTAATTGCCTATTTGCTGTATTTTTCCATTTTACAGCCCATTTAATATTACTTATAGCCCATTTCTTATTACTTATAGCCCATTTTCTGGGCAAAATGCATCCCTCCTCGTCTTGAAAGATTTCCGGCCTAGTAGGGTATAGAAAAACAAGTAGGCCTACATTGGTTATTCTGCAAAAAGAAAAATAGTTGGGCTAGCCATTTTCAGAAAGAAAAAAAAACAAACTAGGCTGGTCATGTGCTAGACGGGCCACAGCTCCCGAACAACCCAGTTGATACCCTTCTCCGTCCAAAAAAAACAAAATTACTGCGTGTGCTGAGTCCCTACTGTCATCCTCACCATGTACAGTCATCTCCTTATTCCTCTCCGTTGTTGACCATGTTGACAACACCAGAGGGCGGAGCCGCAGCAAGCGAACCAAGGCGGATGACGATGGTGAGGCCTCGGACGGGAACGAACAGGAGCCGGGGAAGATGCGCAGAGTTTTAGGGTGCGATGTGGCCACGATGTGTGCGGCACAGCACAGCCAGCCGTGGGAGGCGGGAGCAGGCGGTCCCGCCGGTGCTAGTTTGGCTTTCGCGGCCGGTGGAAGAAGAGAATGAAGAAACACGATAAACATTGAATGTCAACCCAACGGTCAAGGTTGGCACAGCCGTTTGTTGAGTAAGCAGACACCAAGTAGCATAATTTTATATATAGGAAGAAAAGAAAAATTGGGCTCATTCGCCTGATAACATTCCCGGAACTGCGACCGTTCGATCTTGCCTCGCAACTAAAACTGCGAGGAACATGCGTTCCTCTGCCGTCCTCCTCCCAGGGAATGTTCTCCACATAAGTGACTAGCACCCTTGGTTTTCAACCGAGAGCTCTTGGGTTCGAGTCCCAGGAACTCTCAATTTTGTCCTCCTTCCTTCCTCGCAAAAAAGAAAATCAAAGACTTGAGAAGGCGTATAGAACAACCTAGTGTACCAGTAAAGAGACGTTGCTGAGTTTTAGAAAAAAGAGAGATGTGCTCCTGTAGCTGCTTCGAATCCAAACCTAGACTATGACTATATATGGTGCTATGCTACTCTGCAAGTAATGAAACTGACATATCCAACGTTCGCTTCTCCTCTTCTCTACTTACTCTGCCTAGCATCAGAAGCTCTGGCCACAACAACCATGTCCGATGGCTGCTCGTCCACCTGCTGTTTAGCATGCAACGACCAGATATGTGCCAAGTCGCCCAAGTCGCCACCCGTACCATCGCATGTGGGTCTCACACCCCCACCGGCACACGCACCACCGCCGGTTGCTCATCGCAACCCACTGCCGTTGGTGTGGTGCCACTGCTGCAAATCACGCAGAGTCATCCGTCGCGTCTCAACCACAATCCTCAACCTTGGCTGAGTCTTCTACAAATACCCAAATCATGGGGTAATAATATGTTTAAGTGTTGTTCTGCTGCTTTCAATTGCTGATTTTTTAAAAGTTTGGTTGATGATCTTCCAATTTGATTCGTGCAGAGAAGGGAAGATTCATGTGATTTGTATTTCTGGGAAGTTGCTGATGTGGGGGAATGCAACTACGCTGATTATTTGGTTAGCCGAGGAATCCCAATACCAGCAGGTTGGGGTGTTGGACAAGTAACTGAAAGAACAACAGAAGAGGAAGATGCAGAGCAGAAGGTTAAAGATGCAGTTCCTTTGATCATGGCCAAGCAACAACTGCTGAACGGCCTTGACATCAATGAGGAGATGAAAGAGCTTGTGAAGATAATGGGCAAAATCGATGTGCTCAATATGAAGATTGTCTCTTTATTTGGAGTGTATGTAGCACTTGTGATGTATTCAGTGGCTATGACATGAGCACTTTGCTGAAACTAGTAATCAATGAAACCTATGTAGCAGGTTGGGCGTAGTGTTGTGAACATCTAATGATTTCTATTAATAGAAATCGAGGGTATCCCCTTTTCCTCATAAATAAATAAATAAATAGCATAGGCCCTTTTGGTAATAAATAAATAAATTAGCAGAGGCCATGTCGGGTCAGTTTTGTTCCCATTCGAAGACGTTGAGCAAATCGCAGTCCAACAACAAATTATGTCATCAAATTCAAGTTTCACAGCCACATATGAGTACAACTAAACAACAATGTCATCATGTTTTAGTCGTCATACAATCACCAAACACAAATGAACATACATAAAAAGTGATGTTCTCAGAGAAAAATACTAAACAACATGTTCATTAGGTTTCAGTTGTCATAGCAAACACAATTTCACATAGTAGATAAAAAATGTCTTATGATAGGAAAATACGACAAAAGCAATCTAATCATCATCCGCAGCAGCAGCGTCAACATCTTCGCCATGTATATAAGTCTGAATCGTAATTCCCCAGAGTGTCATCTTCTTCTTCATCCTTAATGTCCTCGAACGTTGGCTTCTTCTTGATCAACTCTTGTATGTCCACAACACGACAGGCAATCTTTTCGCCAGCGTCATTGACGTGATGATTCTCAAAGTTATTAGGAACATCTATGGAATCTGGTACATCAAGAGTAGTGTAAGCATCATCTTGTTGTGCAACTTCATTAAATGAATTCCTCTACTCAAAGATTTGCAATACTCTCCAGTCATCGCTACGTGCAAATGTGTCTTCCAAGAAAAATATCTGTGTTGCTTGATTTGCCAAAATAAAAGGCTCGTTGGTCTGGTACGCCATCTTGACATTGATGGATTTGAAATAATCATCAGCTCTGGGTTTTGCGATCCTGGAAAACAGGTTATACCAATGACAGCACAACAGAACTACACACCGATGATCCTCGAAACTGGAGATATACTGTAATTGAACAATGCCTATTATGTTAGCATACATTTTAGTTGTCTCTCTGTCATACGTATTTGTGCTCATGATGTCACTATTTTGTGTCTTCCTGCCTTCGTCGCGTGCAAGGGTGTTGTAGCGCACATCCAACAATGCAAGATTCATAATGTCTTACCCGAGTATCAGGACCCAATGCTAGTGTGTAAAGGGCATCATCAACTGCCTGCCCATCCTCCCACATCTTCTTAACCTATGGTTAGAAAATAGACAACCTGATCATCTTATGTACCCAATATATTAAAAAAACTGATAGTGCAATTCAAAAGCTTACATGGCTCTTGAACCATTTTGCAAATCCTGCCATAACCAATTTGTCAATGTTTCTTGGATTTTGCGGCAGTAACTCCTTTTTGTAGATGTTGCACAACATAGTGCATGCGTCAAACATCTAAATATATAAGAATGTGTTGCAAGTTCAGTAGATTACGATGTATAAGCTGCAGTACTTAGCACTTACTTGATATAAGGTAGTATCTTAGGACAGTTGTTCAACACATACCAAAACATTTTGTCCAAATCTTTAGGTTTGTCCTCTTGTCGACTCTTCCCTGTAAACCGAACAGAATAATCGAAAACATTGAGTCTGGGATTGTCTTCACCCACCTCTTTGCTACGCTGATCAGCTGTTTCAATGTATTTTGAGCACAATGTCAATGCTTCTGTACCAATGTAGGCCTCTGCAATGGAACCAGAGGTCTAGTACATTGCTGATGGTTCTACTTAGAGGTCTAGTACAGTACTGATGAATTTCAATGGAACCAATGGCGATGTCCAATGTAACAGATCTTGCTAAGTATTGCGTATGACAGCGGATTCCTGTCACCGTGAACACATGCATTGTAACCATGTGTCATTCGCCCTGACATAGTGCACAAAGCCGGATAATTATGGATGCACCAAATTATAACAACACATAAAAAGAAATCAGCTGGTGGGATACTATATAGGTCTCAAGTGAGAACACCCCTCCATAGCTGTTGAAGTTCCTCCACAAGAAGCTTCATGAATAAATCAAAATCCTTTCCAGTACTTTTTGGACCTGGGATGAGCAAGGCCATCATGTACTTTGGTTCATTGGTGCAGACATTTGGAGGCATGTTGTAAGGGATAGCAAGCACTGGCCACATGCTATATGTGGCGCTCTGGTGGCCAAATGGGTTAAATCCATCTGAATCTAATCCAAGTCTAATGTTTCTCGGGTCAGCAGCAAACTATTTTTGTTTCTGATTGAAGCTTTTCCACTCACTACCATGTGATGGATGGCTATTTACATTCTCATCTCTATACTCCTAGTTCCTAGAATGCCACAGTACATGCTTTCTTGTTTCAGCATCATGAAACAACCTCTGCAATCTTGGTGTAATTGGAAAATGTCTCGGAACATTATGAGGAGTCCTCTTCACAACATCGCCATCTTTCCAGCTTGATGATTTGCATTTCAGACATTCACTTAAGTTGGCATAATCCTTCTGGAATAGAACACAATTATCATTACAAACATGGATCATATCATATCCAATTCCAACTGTACAAAGGAAATTCTTCATTTTACTATATGGCAGCTCAGACACATCTAGGAAAGCTTTGCGGAAAGCAGCCATAATCGCATCGAATGATTTGTTGGTCATCTGCTCAAATGTCTTCACCTGAAGAAAGGTGACCATAGCTGAGAATACGGACAGCTTATTTCCTAGGGTGACAGCCATGTTGCATTGTTCCAACATGTGGGCCCATCATTTTTCTTCTGCAGGTGAAAGTTCATGAAATGCACGAGCATTTCGTAGCATTGTTTAAATGTTGGTAAAACTCACTAGCTCCGCCACCACCACCTCCTCCTCCTCTTCCTCCTGAGCATCAGGCAGATCAAGATGGTGATCTGCTGCTTCCACGTAGTCAGTAACATTGACGTTCACAGCTTCACCACATTGAACTCACCTAGTGTATGTGACCGACATCCCATACAAGTGTAGATGATTTTTCACAGTTGACTGGGGTCTTGTAACTGAATTCATACAACTACTACACGGGTATTGCACATCTGATTTCGGACCACCGTACTCAGCTCTGATAAAGTTCATGAAGTTTTCAACCCCCTCGACATATGCAACGGAGAATCTTCGAGCAGAAGTTATCCAAGTCATGTCCATCTGTTAGACATACAAATTAGTTCTTCTACTAGATATTACAGGAAAAACATATATGTTTTTTATGAAGTCCAGAAAAAAATACCTAGGTCGATGTCTAAAGCAATGGCAAGATATTTGGATGAGAAGATCTAAGTAACGACATATATTTAAAGCTATTTCAGCAAATAGATTTGAGTGCTAAATTATGCAGGCTGTTTCAGCAGTCAATGAGGCCGAGCACACAGCCATCGAACTATCGAAGGCCATCGCAGCAACAAAGATCGAATATCAAATGGTGTAGAGCTATTTCACCTAACAAATTGGTTACTAGACCATGCAATCTACGTCACAATAAATATATGGTAGGATATTTTAGCAACTAATCAGGCTTGGCATGCCATCTCAACTAAGCAGATTGAGTGCAGAAAAGGGCAAGGAAGCTTCTTAGCAGAGCATAATGATTGTAAACTACTTCGGCAAACAGTGCAATTAACAGTGTCTATCAGCTAACATTTCGCGCTACACCGACATGCACGGGGCCTCAGTCTAGAATGCACGTACCATGGGAGAAGCTGACCGCCGCGTGTCTCCACACGAACGTCGCCAGTGGTGGCAGCGCTGACCGCCGTGCGCCTCCATGAGAACGTCGCCAGTGGTGCGGCGCGGCTCAAGGACGACAGTCTATGAGAGCGTACTGTTGGAGCGATAGGATCGATGTGCGTCCCCTCGACGAACCGCGGTGCTGATGTATCGGCGCGGTGGGGATGGCGGCTTTGGCGGAGCGAATAGAGTGGAGGGTGGCGGGTGGAGGGGGGTTTGGGCAATATTATTTGCTAGTTGGCCGAAGGGCGGTTGAATTTGTGATTTGGGGGGAATTTTGGGGGGGTGGGGATTTTCGCGCGGTGGGCGGGGGGAGTTTGGTGCATGGTCGGTTTCTCCAAGTGCAGTCCCACGTGTCAGTGAAGAGGCAAGCCGAAGCGCATTCCGTTTGCGTGAGCCATGTGCAGGACCGAACGTGTGTGGGGTGCAATGCGACTGCGACACAGGTGCTGTGAGTGTACCACCTTTTTCCTTTTAAAATAGGTGCTTCGCCCCCTCAAAAAAACTTGGTGCTTCGCGCGATCCATCGATACTACTACTAGTAATCCGGTAATCCCAACTAAAACGGCGTGGCCGGGTCTTTTCCCGCGCGATATGCTGGGAGGTTGGCTTAGTTGGGTTTTTTTGGACGAGTAATGCTACACCTACGTAATCCTGGTTACGTAATTAATGTAATGTGAAACGTGTGAGCTGTTGATTGTAGATTGAGGGGAGGGAGTGGCCCACGACCATGAAAATCAGGGAAGAGAGAGTGAGGCAATTTATGTTAGCCCTTTTGTAGGTTCCCGTAGATGTAGAAAGATGTGAAATGCGTGAATGTGTAGTGGATGTACTATTGGAGTGCCTAAGCTAAATTGTGTATGTAGACCCTATGTGTTTATTTACTTCGTGTGTTAGCTTTGTCTCGGTTCAATAAAAAGAAGAGTTGGTGATGATATTGTGCCTGCCATCCTGCAATATAGGTCGTTCGATCTATATCTAACGGATAGGAAGGAAACTATGACAATTTACCCGCACTCCTCTCCACATTTGCAGATAAGGCCTTCCCTCGTTCATCCTTTTCTCCCACAAGATCTTGATGTTCTGTGCAACGCACGGGCATCTTGCTAGTACTCCTACAATATACTATATTATTGTGAAAGTTCATATACACTGTCCGAGATTAATGCAAACACGGTAGATTTTCATTACATTTCAAACTTTTATAAGACAGAAAAATAAAAGAAACCCAACCCTGAATCTATTCTACGGCGGCGACCGACGTCCTCCATCTGTGATCTCCATGTACGGGGACGGTGTTCAAGACGAAGGTGTGGTCTCCAGCGAGGAAGAGTAAAACACGGGAGACAGACCGGCCAGTTGGCACAGCAGGCCCTGCCGCCTTCCATGCCCTACTCATCCTCGGACGAGTCCCCGACCTCGGCGATGCTAGACATTGGACAAAAGCAAGTAGGACGCGTGGCTGACGGTGCTCCCGTCGTCGGCCACCATTGTGGCCACCGCTTGTGCGGTTGCGTCCGCGTCCAGCTACGCCGCTATGGCGTCGCGAGCGGCGACTTGAGCGAGGGCGGCGAACTCGAGCTTCATCCCCAAAGACAAAGCTCTCTTGCACAGTGTTTGCGCTCGCGGTCATGGCGGATGTGGTGCCAGGTAGCAGGATGATGCACTATGGTGTGGAGGTTACCTGGGCATTGCCGCTTTAAGTAGCACATTCCTGTGAGGCCAAAGCGCCCGGGCGCATCATTAAGTCACCGAAGTTTGTTCCTCAGGCATCGAGCCTCTTAACGATAGCATACGAACGGACGACATGAATGCGTGCAGCTAGCGCCGGCTAGGAACGCACCGCACGATGACGCAAGGGACGAGGGTTTTTGGTGTGCTAGGGTAGTCAGCTGCGTTCATGGCAACGTTGGAGATGCCCTTTGCTCACATGCGACCCCACATGTCATTGAAAAAGCAAGACGACCCGGCATGGTCTCAGGTCCTGGAGATGCAGTTGGCCGCGCTACACCACTCCGCAGACGCGTCGTGGCGCGCGCGCACTTCAGTGCCCCGTGCATCCTCGACGAGCCGGGTGTTGTTCTATTAGTCCTGCCACAGCGCTAATGCCACCCTCGGCACACTGAAACCGACCATGTCCAGCGATGATGAGCGTGTCGCTCACCGCGGTCGCCCTATGCAGAGGCGGTGCTGGAGCAGCGCCATGTTGCTGGCCCCCACGACCCACATGAACGGTTGCCGGTGGCGAGGAGGTCATGGGCCAGCTCCTCCATTGGACTAGTCTGCGCCACGTCGTCCCGACAGGTCTGCCCCACATGTCGGTTTCCCTATTTTCTCGGCCACATTCGAGCGTCAGTGCTCGCGTTGTGCATTAGGCGCAGAACAGGTGGTTTTTGTGCCCTGGTTCAAATGTGGTACAGTACCAAGTTGTTACGCTAGCCCAAAGTTTGGTGGTTTTGGATACCGTACAACCCTTTTCCTTCTCAAGTAGTGAAACATAACACTTGATTAAGTAGCCGGATGGTGTGCTAAATATAGGTGTCCGACTGTTTGAAAGAATAATTGAGGTGTGCCCGGTCCGTGCCCGCATTTAGGGGTCCAACTTGCCATGTTTCGGCAGTAGTAACTAGAATATACTAGTCCCTGCGTACTCCCTCTGTTTTTATTTACTCCGCATTTCATCTTTTTTCAAAGTCAAACTTTGTAAACTTTGACAAAGTTCATAGACAGAAATAATAACATATACAGTAACAAATCAATACCATTAGATTCATTATTGAATATACTTTCATATCATATATATTTGCTATTGTAAATGTTCATATTTCTACACTTGCTAGCAAGATGCCCGTGCATTGCACGTAACATCAAGATGCATTTGTATGACTAGTTTATCTTGTGAGAGAAAAGGATGAAAAAGGGAAGGCCTTATTTGCAATTCTGGAGAGGTGTCTGGGTACCTTTTTGCAAAATTACCATAGTTTCCTTCCTATCCGTCAGATATAAATCGGACAGCCTATATTGCAGGATGGCAGGCACACCATCATCACCAACTCTATATTTTATAAGAGTCCGTCCGATTTATATCTGACGGATAGGAAGGAAACTATGGAAATTTTGCAAAAAGATACCCACACCCCTCTCGACATTCGCAAATAAGGCCTTCCCTCATTCATCCTTTTCTCCCACAAGATAAACTACTCATACAAATGCATCTTGATGTTCCGTGCAACGCACGGGCATCTTGCTAGTGTACATAAAAAGCAGAGTTGGTGATGATGGTGTGCATGCCATCCTGTAATATAGGTCGTCCGATCTATATCTAACGGATAGGAAGGAAACTATGACAATTTACCCGCACTCCTTTCCACATTTTCAGATAAGGCCTTCCCTCGTTCATCCTTTTTTCCCATAACATCTTGATGTTCCATGCAACGCACTGGCATCTTGCTAGTTTTCTATAAACTAGGTCAAATTTTATGAAGTTTGACTTCAGTCAAACCTAATATGCACAATAAATAAAAACAGAGGGAGTATCTTACTCCGTGACCAAGATAGAAGGGAAAACAAGACAACTTATTGTTTATTTCAGCCATTCAAGTATAATCATGCGGTGTTGCTTATTTCTCATTCCTATCCATCCCTCTTCTCCATCGATCATGCCGCCCTCCGGTCAAGTCCATCCTCCCGCATGCGTCATTTGAACAACCCGCCGAGTATCATTCGCATGTGGGCCTAGACCATGCTTGTATTTCCACTGTTGTAATTTGTCCGACATGCATACAAACAAACGGTTCGTTTAAAGTTTCACTTTTCCTCCACTACGTGTCGCTTCCTGTCTTAGTTTTGACATCCCATTAGTTTCATGCCCTGACACATCTTGACAAGATCGATTGATGTTGAGAGATCAATTGCGTGTCATGCAAGGAGATAAAGGTTTGGTCTGTTTCTATGATAGAAATGTCCCGTGGGGGGTCTGTGGGGATCAGAGGGAGTATATTGTACGTTCATGAGCGAAACGAACGTATTGTACCCACCCTAGCCTCTTTCAATCGATCTCCAGACCCCGAGATGAATTCGAGAGAAAACAAGTGGGTGCATGTGTGATACCTAAGGCGGATTCAAAATTTTGAACCGGTGATCATATCATCCGCAAATCATATATAAAGGGTATTCAATGTTTGTTTTGCTTTTGAACGTACAATATATTCCCTCCGACCCTTTCTAGTTTACATATAAGTTTTATGTGTAATCAAAGTATCTCTACTTTGATCAAACTTACAGAAAAAAGTATCAACATTCAATAACGCCCAATCAATATTGTTATATTCATATGTACTCCTAGATTTGTATTCAAACAGAGATGATTTCCAATTTGTTTTCAACCATGTGAATGTGCTTGTTCTCGCGCATGCTCTTCCTACTAGAATTTTGCCACGTACAGCCAGTACAATAGTAACTTTTTTTAAGCTCCCTTTCCAATAGTACTAGTGGAGTACTGACAACATATGTAGTAGAGTATGTATTGCTCATAGTAATTCCTCTTCCATTTATGTGGGGCCTAAGAGCAAGTCTAATAAGGCCAAGTCAGCGGGCTATAAGACTTGTCATGTCATTAAAATCCTACTTGGAGGAGTGATAAGAGAGGAGAGAGAGTGAAGCGGACTCTTATATTCTACAACCTGACTATAACACATAGATCAAGAAAAAATAGTGTGCATGCAACTCTCTTCCAATCATATACATTGCTCATGAAGATATTAAATGCTTAGAGCCAACCTAATAGCCATTCTAAGAGCCAACTTACATGGCACTTTTGCCTATGTGAAGGAGAGAGATGTGAAAAAGTAAGGGGAGTGAGCTCTCATGCAAGAGCCTAGCTATATACGCATTCCTAGGTAAATACAATAAATATGAAGAAAGCGATAGAGAGGAGATGGGAAAAAGTACTAATACAATAGCCAACCTTATATATATATTGCGGGAAATAGCCAACCTTATAGCCCACACTATTGTATGAGTACATATAGATGATGGCTATAGATGACATGGCAGTTCCTTATACCCATCAGCTGACTATATTATTAACCATGCTCTAATGCGTTTTTCAAAACCGCCTTTGACAATTGACAAGATTAATAGTACATGAGATGTATAATGTGAAAATTATATCCTTGGAAACTCCTTTCATATACGAATTTGACTGTATGCTTTGTGTAAGTTGCATGTCATATATTATTACTCTAACATTTGGTCAAAGTTAGCCTCGAAAACGCATTAGGCCCTGTAGATGGAAGGAGGGAGTAGTAGTGGAAGTGGATCCTCTGACGTAGGTATCCCTGCCTTACCCTGCCTTTCAGTCACTTACTGGTGGACCACATGCTTGCTAGGCCCTGCATGTCAGTTACTCAATGGTTCGGTCACGTCAGGGGATCCTCATCCGTAGTATACTCCCTCTCTTTTTATTTACTCGGCATAAAACGGAGGGAGTGCTAGTATAAATGACGCAAGCGGGGAAGGGGGAGGCACATCTGTTTGCTCTCAACTGTGGTCCCACAAGCGAGCGAAAATGCAAGACGAAGCGCGTTCCATTCGGTGAACGACATGGAGGGTCCAGCGTGCCGGGGTGCAACGCGAACACGACAAGAGCGATGTACAGTCAAAACCGATTGACCGGTCGTCACCGAAACCACTATTCACACCAAAACCTTTGCTGCTCGGCCTACGCTAGCCACTGCCCCAAAACCACACCTCCTCTCCAGCCCATTCCCCCACCTCTCGATCTCCTAGCCCACATCAAGCATCCCCTAGTTCGCCAGAAAGCCATGGTGCATCGCAAAATCACGTACTACAAGATGCTGACGCTGGAACACCTCGCAGAGATCGCGGTGGTGGTCGGTGGCATAGACCTCCGTTCCCAAGCTCGCTTTGCGGCGGGCCAATCCCCGAGTTCTCTGGAGCCAAGCTACGAGGAGGAGGAAGCTGATCCAATGTTCATGGTGGAGGTCGCAGTGCAGAAGGGACCCGATGGGTATGAGACGATGGACGTCGACTTCGTGCCGGCGTCTGGGTCCCCCTTGTGCAGGTGGACCAGCGGTTCAACCTGGCGATACTAAAGGAGGACTGGGAGGTAGAGGCTTAACTCGATGAAGAGCGCACGCATGCCGCTGCCATCGAGGCTCTCCTGCAGGTGGAACCGGATTTCGTGGATGTGAACCGGGCAGCGGAGGCTCAACTTGACGCGGAGCGCGTGGATGCCGCTGCCATCGAGGCCCTCCTGAAGGCGGAACCGGGCGGCGGAGGCTCAACTTGACGCGGAGTGCGCGAATGCCGCTGCCATCGAGGCCCTCCTGCAGGCAGAGCCGGGCGTCCTCGACTTGAACCGGGCGGCGGAGGCTTAACTCGACGCGGAGCGTGTGGATGCCGCTGCCATCGAGGCCCTCCTGCAGGCAGAACCAGACATCCTTGACTTGAACCGGGTGATGCTCTTGTCCTTGCAGAGCACCCGCACGCTCCACATGAACGAGTAGCTGGATGCCAAGGACAACCATGGTACGGAGACACACGTCGGCAGGTACGGCTGGTTCACGCCGGTAGCCAAAGACGACGAGGCCGTCTCATTCCGCGAGCAGCGATAGTTTTTCTTTATATTGTTGTATTTAGGGATCTTTTGTTGTTTAAAAACATATATGGTTATGCAAGTCTCCTGACTTTCATCATTTGGGTTAGTCTACCATTTCAGGCGATTGGATGAATATCCTACGTCTCCTAACCCTTCTTCCTCACCTCTTCTTCTTCCCCAACAGACCACCACACGGGTCGTACGGATCCACCCAACATGCGGTTGGATAAACATAATGTATGAACGAAAATTATGTGTCAGCGGTAGCACGTGTCAGTGAGGGTGCGTTCCCTTGGTTGGGTTTGCAGCATGTAGGAGCAACTGTGTGAGGGTGCGGTGCGACCGCGCTGTGCAGGAGCGACCGCATGAGGGTGCGGTGCGACCGTGACATCCATGCGCAAGTGTACCTCCTTTTCATTTTGAAAACTTTAGGCAAGCTTGGAAAAAATGTGTGGCGAAGTATGGCAATGCAAGGCCTAGACCCAAACAGGATAAGTACGTACATACTAGGAGTACTAGTGTTAAAAAAGAAAGGCGGGGTTTTCCTTCGCGGGATTAATCGATACAAATTCTCGTTTGACGTGTCAATCAATGCGTATTTTTTTCTCCAAAGCCCAAAGAGCTAACCATCTCGCTGCTCATCGCTTGATTAATGCAGCGCCATGCAAACAAACCTTCTCACTTCCGCATGCATGCAAGGGTATATTAATGTCCTTGGTTGCTAGTACGAGGCAAACCCCATCAATTTTGCCTCGATTAGTGTTAGTGTCCTTTTGCAAATTGTAATTTTGATATACTGGCCTTGTGTACAAAAAAATGGAGGTACTCACTATTTGACTTCCTTCCCCATTGCGGTGACGTCGACGATATCTCGAATGTTGTGGTTTGGCGAAGTGCATTCGACGGATAACACCATTGAGGGAGACCACGGTAAGTTGTTCGCAAGTGCCGCCTGCAAGCCGAGACAACCACCTTATTTGCATCCAGGAAGTCCATTGAAATAAAGGACACGTTAATGTACTAGTACTACTAGTACACAATAGCGTCATCCGTCCAGCTGTGCGGTGAGCTGGTTTCTCGAAGAAGACGATGGAGAAGTGGAGTCAGCGAAGAGTGAAATGATGGTTGCTTCGTCCATGATTTGTGAATTGACACCTCACTGCTTTGTGATTTGCGATAGAAGGGACAGGGGAGTAAACTATGTGCTCTATATTTTACATGCGTCCAAGCATGGGAGAAAGAGGAGAGACGTTGCATTTTTCTATTCCTTCAATCAATCAATCAGGGAGCTTCGGTTCCATTTTTTTGGCTTTGGCAGCACCATCCACAATGGTTCCCATCGATGACAAAAGCTATTATCAAATTTGCCTACACATTGTGGATGCCCTTAACCGTACCACTTGGTTTTGCTCCTATGTGCTATCTATACAAATCTCAATTATATTGATCTAAAAAATTATAGAATTAAGATTAGTAAAAAGGAGGTGATTTTGCCGTGCGAATGGCGGGGGAGGTTTCTTATTTTTAGAGGACGTTGGCCTGGTGGTTTTCTAACATGCGGCCCCACGTGTCAGTGCATTACCAAGACGATCCGTATCCCACATGAGGCAGAACAACGGAAGAAGCAACACGTGGTTAACTTGAAGAAGATGAGTGAGAAGCGGATTCAGCAACGAGTGAAATGATGGTTGCTTCGTCCCTCCAACTTCTTCTTTTACTAGAATTATTATTACTTCGTCCCTCCAACTTAACTACGGGAAAGGTGCAGCTTTGTGATTTGACGCTTCATTGCTCATTACTATGCTGGCGCCATGACTGGGGTGCTTCACCCTTGCTGCTCTGCACTGTATTTCAGTATGACACGTGGACCCGATAGCTTGATGTCCCACATGTCGGCGAAAGGGACTAGAACATTTATGAAAGCGAGCGCTCCACTCTTACGATGGAGGAGTACACGAACGGCGGCCCAGTGAACTTTCACTTGTACTGTATAGTACTATAGTTTTGCTGTTTCGCACGATCCATCAATACAAACCCGATTAAATAGGAAAGGGCGGGATTTTTCCCGCGTGGTAGATGATACTGGCCATACATTTCAAAGGCAATTTTAATGTATGCAAACTGAATAATTAAGTAACAATATGATATCTAGTAAAACTAAAAACACATATGATTTATTGTGTTAGAGTGTAGTAGTAGTGTTGTATTGCATAATTGTTAGATGTAACATGCGAGAACATGTAGAGATGTAGTTTTGGAGGGCCTACAGAGAGAAAGCATAATACGGTCACTGAACTACAAAATAAGTTTATTACGGTCTATATACGTTTTGCGGTGATTATATGGTCACTTGCTCACCGTTCAGCATCGGATTGCACTTTGTTGACCGGCCAAATAGTCTACGTGGCACCATGTTGAATAGTTAAATTGACCATGTTCCTTATGGGTCCCACCTGTCAGTTTGCATAGGAAAAAGGTCAGATAAACACAAATTTATGCGGGCGCGACAAGACTCCAACCCGTGCGCGGGAATCACCTAGTTGTGTATGCGTCTGTCAGGGCCTGATGTGTGCGCATGCATGTGTAGGTTGAGCACTTGAGCGTGAGAGTGTGTGTTAGTCGTGTGGTGTGTGCATGCATGCGTGTGTGTGTGTGTGAGTGTTGCATGCATGCATGGCTGCGTGTGTACGTGTGAGTGTTGCGTGCGTGGCTGCATGTGTTTGTGTGAGCGTTGCGTGCATGTGTGTATAATCACCACACCAGCTCATGTGTGTTAAAACAGACGGCTTAGCATACCAATACAAGGCCACCTTGTCCGCAGTGCCCGCGGTCATGACTTCAAACCACTGTCCAATATTTTTTTGTCGTTTGTTTTCATTCTTAGTAGCAAGATGCCCGTGCATTGCACGTAACATCAAGATGCATTTATATGACTAGTTTATCTTGGGAGAGAAAAGGATGAACGAGGGAAGGCCTTATTTGAAAATGTGGAGAGGTGTGTGGGTACCTTTTTGCAAAATTGTCATAGTTTCCTTCCTATCCGTCAGATATAAATCAGATGGCCTATATTGCAGGATGGCAGGCACACCATCATCACCAACTATGTTTTTTATAAGAGTGTAGTTATAAGAGTGTAGATGTAGATGTAGAGTAGATACAAGCCGACAGGTGGGCCCAATGGTAGTGAGATAATGTGATGCAACACTAGAGGTGCCACGTGGAGCGTTTAACTGGTCAACTAGTCGTGTCTTGAGCAAACACATAGTTGTACGGTGAGCCCATGACTATATAATAACGACAAAACGTAAATGGTGACCGTAATGAGTGGATTCTGAAGTCCAATGTACGTATCGTGCTTTCGCTTCAAATACAATGATCGTCACTGTATATATCGCAAGAGAAAGTTGAAACATGCGTGAATGTGCTGGGGGCTTACTTTTAGAGGACCTGGAAATAGTTTGTGTGCGTACGTGAAAGGGGCGTAGAGGGGGTGTATGCGATGGAGAGAGAGATGCTCTTCATTTCTCTTTATTATGACTAACTTTATATATAGTATAAAAATATAAAAATTCATAGTGCGGAATAAATATCATTGTGGGCACCATGCAATGCAAATTAACATTCATAGTCCTCCATATAACTTTGTAATGTTGTATATATTTAGAAATTCTAAAAAAATTGGCCACACTTTATTCAAAAGGAATGTTGTATGCGAAATAAACGTGAAGAGAGGGCTTTTTAGATCAATGGGGTACGTGATGTAACATGTGTGAATGTGTAGTTGATGTATTTGGCAGGGCCTAGAGAGGTATGTGTGTGTATTACATATTCGAGAGAGGCATGGATAGAGGTGACGGCGGGGGGAGGGGGTGTGGGAGAGATAGCACGACAAATGAGAGAGGTCTAGAGAGAGAGACGAATATGATGTCATGGCGAGAGATTCCCTTGAGTGTGTATGTGCAAGGGGGGTTAGAGGCACGAGGAGAATTTTTTTGTGTGGTGTGTGTGTTGGTATGTGTGGGTGTGATAAGATAACGAGACCTGGGGGTAGAGGGTGTGTCACCGCGTGAGGTCCTGTGGGTCGAGGTGAGGCCCTTGGTTCGGTTCCGTCCTGCGCCACATTAGTTGGCCCGTGACGCATTTAGGGAGACCCATGGATGACTAGTCGTGCAAGACAAAGATAGAAGAATTGTGAAGGACTTTGTGTCCACTGACAAAGCCGGCTTGGATTTGTAACCCTAGGTTCTTGGACTAAGGTAACCCCTTATCTCTAATATTACTATTCATCCAACCTAACTTTAAGGGGCATCCTACAGAATGCTCTGCTAGAATCATACTCGTCGATTAGGAAGAGAGGTGTGAGACAATGTGAGAGATACAAGCCTAAAGATAATGTGCGTACAGGAGACACGTAGGCAGGTCTATGTATATAGAAAGGGTCGACGGGGTTTGTGCGTGTGTATGCTTGTGAGAGGAAGAGTGCTTATGATAAAGGTTAGTGAAAACAGTCGTAAATGGTTGCGAGAGGGAGGGAGGGTTATATCGAGAGCATGTCTACGAGAAAGACAACTCGGGAGAGAGTGTGAGAGCATGTGTGAGAGACCACAGATGGAGAGTGAAACTATAGGTAAAAGACTGATGTACACAATGATTAAAGATATAAATTGTATCCAAATATTAGGATGGGATCATGATATTTGCAATTCGCATAAGGAACGGTCATTGATCCATTAGACATCTAGATTCTATCGAATTTGAGCATGTCTATGTTATTATTCGATATAATTGATCCACATAGTTAGTATTTTGAACTCCAAACAATGCATCGCTTTAGCAATCGAATATAAACGTGAGTATAGTTCATGTTTTGTGTGTAAAGCACATTATACATACGAAAGTTACACAATGAACATTATATATAGCTAGCTATAAACTAGCATACATTTGAATTCAACTTAAGGTGGTTTAAAAATTCAAATTCAACATGAAGTCCATTCAATTATTTGAATTCGATATCATGGCATTTGTAAATCATACCTAAATTATGGCGGCACCAATCTTTGCTCTAATTTTGTGCATAATAGCATATATAGTTGTGTACAAAGTAGATTCAAATTTAGCTCCTCCATTCCAAAATAATCGTAGTTATAGGATCTTCAAGTGTCAAAATTTCAAAAAGAAGCAGATAATATAATGAGGTTTTCAAACAGACAAGGTCAAATTTAACGTTGTCTATTTAGGTCAATCCACAAAGTTCAAGAGTACTCTAAACGTGAATGCTTCTGTTTCAAAATTTTGAACGAAGCGCCAAAAGAGCCTTTACTCGCTCGAAACCACATGAGACCAATGTTTGGTAGTAGAAGGAAATTACTTTTTTAACTCCGACCCATGAAACCTATCGGCCCGACGTCCAAAGGTCTAAACCGGGGTAGGTTTGTAGCTTCATATAGATGCCACGCATCCGCCTCCGAAAAACATTCATACACAATGGCCGCCTAAGCACACATGCGCGTGACCCAAATCGCTCCTACCCACTATTTGGGACACCTAGCACAACAGGAATCAGGCACTTTGCCGTCCGCCATGGCGGCCGGCAAAGGCATACCTAGTTGATGGCAAAGGCCATTGCCGTCCGTCAGCAGACGACAATAGGTCCGGCTGAATAGGCTAAGGCAAAGCCTTCTTTGCTGTCGGTTGGTGGACGACAAAGATGAAATGGTCTTTGTCGTCAGCCGGCTGACATCAAAGGTCCTGGACGGCACACGTGGCATCTTACGGCCGTTAGGGGGCTAACGGTGCGCTTTGCCATCGGCTGGTAGACGACAAAGACCATTGCACCTTTGTCGTCAGCCAACAGACGACAAAGTAACCAAATAGGCCAGCTCCCATGTTGCACAGGTAGCTGCCATGTGGCATCTTTGCCATCTGCTGGCTTATGGAAAATCTATTTGTCGTTTGCCAGCGGACGGCAAAGATCCTGTATAGCCCCTGTTTTCTGTTTTTCTTAAATTCATTCAATTTGAACACACAAATTTCACAGAAGACATATCCAACACACAAGTTTCATCATATATACATACATAACCAACACATAGTTCCATCCATACATATTACAAAAGTTTCACATTGTTCATCCAACATCATTATCCATCCATCCATGCAAGTTCATTGATACAAAATAAAAGCGGAAAGGGAAAATAAGCACTCCATCCGTGCAAGCTTCCGTGAATTAGATGAAATCTGCAAAATGGGAAACAAGAAAGTTAGAAGAAGAAGACTAGAAGAATAAGAAGAAGAAAATGAAGAAGAAGAAGAAGACTAGAATAAGAAGTAAGCATACTTAGGTAAAACGGAGCTAACCTAGCTAATTATGCCATCTTTGAGTGAACTAACCTTATTATGCCATTTTTGATATAAAGCAGCTAAGTATAGGTCATTATTGAGATAACCTAGGTAACTAAGCATATTAGAGCTAACTTAGAGCTAACCTTGTTCATTTTGGAGAAGAAGAAGAAGAAGGAGAAGAAGGAGAAGAAGGAGAAGAAGAAGAAGAATTATTATTCTTTCTTTTTCTTCTCTTTCTTCTTCTATTTTTCTTTTTCTCCTCTTCCTTGTTTTTATTCTTCTTATTCCTTATTTGTGTCATTTTAGAGCTTACATAGGTAATTATGCCATTATTAGCTAACTAAGCTAATTATGTCAATTTGGAGGAAAATAAGGTAAGTATAGGTCATTCTTGTGCTAACATAAGTAATTTTGGAGCTAACCTAGCTAAAATGGATCATATTGGAGCTAACCTAGGTAAACTTGGTCATTTTGGAGCTAACCTAGGTAAAATGGATCATATTGGAGCTAACCTAGGTTAAATGGGTCATTTTGGAGCTAACTTAACTAATTATGCCATTTTTGAGTTAACTAAGCATAATTATGCCATTTTTTACACAGGTAAGCCAAGTTTTTGTCATTATTGAGAAAACCTAGGAGAATAAGCACATTAGAGATAACTTAGCATATTAGAGCTAACTTATGTCATCTCGGAGGAAACAAAGCTAAGTATAGATCATTTTGGAGATCTAATATACCTGACATAGTTCACTCCTCCTTCTTCTTCTCCTTCTCCTTCCTCATCCTGATGCACCAAGAGTGGCGAGGCGGTGGAGGCAGTGGGATGTAGTCTTCTACCACAATTGGCATGGTCATGTCATCTTGCTGTGGGATCACAGGCGCCACCACCATCGCGAGGTCATTATCAGGCACCACCAGCATCGCGAGGCCATCTTCAGGAAGCACCATCGCTAGGTCATCCTCAGCCACCAACATCTCTTGCCCATCGTTAGCTACCACCATCGCTAGGTCATCGTCAGCCACCACCATCGCGAGGTCATCGTCAGACAGAATAGGCTACACCTCCTCATCCCCACTCTGCTCCTCTTATTCCCCACTCCATTCCGGATCATCCTCGCTGCTGCTTTCGTTGTAGCCAAACTCACTGCTGCTTTTGCTGTAGCCAGAGTCGCTGCCGCTGCTCTGATTGCCTGACCAAATGCAACAAAGTTTTTTTTAACAATCAGTGTGAGACAAAGCCAAATGGAGAGGAAGAAGAGGCAGAGCGTACTGGCATCATCATCATCCTGGTAGCGCATGTAGCACATAGTCATGTTGAACACCCTCACGATGAGCATGGCCTCGCCATCGTACCCGAAGACAAGGAAGTACCCGTGCCTCAGGTCATTGTCAGATTTCGGGTTCCGGCAAAACGCTTGAGGTTCGAACACTTGGGTGCACACTAAGATCTCTCCCCCTCTCTAGCCCGCACTCCATATGATTTCACGGCCTAGCTCGATGAACCCAAAGAACACGAGACACAAGATTTATACTGGTTCGGGGCACCATTGTGGTGTAATACCCAACTCCAGTGTGGTGTGGTGGATTGCCTCTTGGGCTGAGGATGACAGTTACAAGGGAAGAACAGCCTCGCGAGGTGGGGTGTTCTTGTGCTTGGTGAGTTGATGCTCTCTCTCTCTCTCTGATTCGCCCCCTTGCTATGGTGGTGGCTAGTCCAATTTATAGAGGCCCTGGTCCTCTTCCCGAATATTGAGCGGGAAGTGATCCCACAATGGCCAAATTCAAAGGGAGACAACTAGTATAAGCTATCCTGACAAATGTAGTCTTCGCCTGCCAAAGGCTCTGGTGGTGACGCCGTCTTGGGCTCCAAGGTGACCTCCATCTTGTTGTCATGGTGGTCTTGGTCTTGTTGCACTGATATGGAAACCTTTGCCTGATGCCTCGGGAGTCCTCGCCTGCGCTTGCCCCTTTAGCACCAAAGAGGAAACGAGGACACTGCGCGCCCTGGCGCCCGCCTGGCTCCAGTCGTCATGGCTTGCGTGACAGAAACCTCGCGAGGTGTCCCTTGCCTTGATCTTTCCGCCCCTCGCGAGCCAGCCTAGTGAGGCCGCCCCTGAGGAGGTCGTGCGTCGTCCGCCTCGTGAGGCTTGGCCCCTCGCGAGGGTCTGGAGTGTTTGCTGGTGAAGATGGGTCGTACAGGGCCGTTGGTGGAGCCACGCTGCGGGCCGCAGGCAGGCAAGTCTGGGGACCCCCATTCCCAGAATGCCGATAGTCATAGGCACGGACAAACTTCTCCCAGCCATGACACAAGTACATGTGGTGGTTCCTGATCACCACCTCCACGTCCCAAAGCCTGCGAAGCCCACTGCCGGCCTGTCGCAGCTTCACATTCTTTGGCCGATGGCCGTCCAGCATCTCCATAAAAGTGTTAGGCAGCCTCTACAATGTGGTTCAAGCAGAGATGTAGCAAACAGCAGAGTTACAATAAAGAGATGGGTGAAGAGGAGATCTCTCCTTTTATATACCTGCCTCTTGGAGGAATTCTTAAGTATGATCGTGAAGAACTCAAAACCTTCCAACTCATACTCCGGTGTGGCAGAGCATAGCTTGAGGTGGCGGCCTCCTCCCATCTCTGATAATCAACAACACTTAATTAATTCCGTAGGTTAGTTGGCAATGGCAATTGGCACCCTTCAAAACTAGGGATTTTTTAGACATGAAAGAAAACTGAAAATGTTGAAAAACAGAGCATAGTAATCTAAAAAACACAACCAAAATTAATTAGTGTTCTAAAATCAATAAGCGCAACCAAAATAACAATGGCATATGGCAACGAATCCATTAAAGCAGTTGTGTAAAAAAATCAATAAAAGCACAACCAAAACAACAACCCAAAACTCCTAATACGTACAGAATGCACAAGTTGTTCTCAAATTTTGCACTCATTAGCAACCACTTCAGATAACACGAAGCAGCACCATTTATATCCAATCAAAGAAAGGCCTCAACAATGTTTCCAAATCAGTGGGTTTTTGGACTGAAAGTGCGTTATATCGACTAGAGGGGGGTGAATAGGCGGTTTTTATGAATTCTTCACTGAGGAATTTCAGGGTGAGGAAATTCCTAAGAGAAGAACTACTTGCAGTGGAATAAGTACTTAGAAGTAAATGCAACAGAGCATTAGCATGGTCTACATGATGAAATGAAAACAAGCACAGAGTACAGAAAAGCGTAAACACAGAATGAAGACAAACAGACTGAAGAAATTGAGCTGAGGAAATAGAGGAAGTATTCATTCAAAGTCTTCAAACAGATATGAACAAGCACACAACACAGAAATGAGGAAATGGAAGGGTTGAGGAAATGGAACCAGTTAGCTCGATGTAGACAATGATTTGGTAGACCAGTTCCAACTGTTGTGAAAGTTGTACGTCTAGTTAGGGCTGCTAGGTATTTAAACCTAAGGACACACATTCCCGGACACCCAGTCCTGAACACGCAGCTCAGGACACTTAGTCCTCACCGTATTCCCCTTGAGCTAAGGTCACACAGACCTCGCCCAATCACTCGTGGTAAGTCTTCGGGTGACTTCCAAACCTTCACAGACTCGGTCACTCGGTGATCCACAATTTCCTCTTGTTTGCTCTAGACCATGACGCCTAACCGTCTGGAAGATGCACAGTCTTCATAGGTAACAAGTGTCGGATCCACGCAGGATCAATCTCTTCAGTGATGCTCAATCACTTGGGGTTTGTAGGTGTTTGGGTTTGGGTTTTCCTAACTTGATGATTTTCACTCAAAGTTCTCGGAGGACGGGATGCTCTCCAATGACAAGTGTCAGTTTCTCTGGGAGCAGCCAACCAGCTAGTGGTTATAGGGGGGGGGCTATTTATAGCCTAGGGAGCAGCCCGACATGATAAGACATAAATTCCCTTCAATGATATGACCGTTAGGTGGGTAGATATTTTGGGACAGTTGGCGCATAGCACAGCAATGGTTGGAATTTTGAGTATCAAATTCCTTAGGGCTATCATGTTCCTCACTGTGTAGGCAATCCACACTGGCGAATTCCTAACTCCATAGTTAGAACAAATTCCTAGAGACCATAAGAACTTCGTCCCTGTCACTGAAGAAATTGACTAAGCTGTATGAGATTTCCAATGGCTTCACTCAAAGGGATTGGTAGGTTTAGGATTTGAGTTGAGCATCACTTGGAAATTTTTCCTTGTATTTCCTTGACCCCTTTAATAGTACGGTGTTTCCTATGACTCAAGAAAGATAAAATGAAACTACAAAAACAAAAGTCTTCACGCTTCATGTTCCTCGAATAAATACCAAGTCTTTAGGATCACACCAATTTCTTCACTTTCAAAGCCTTCAGAAAGTCTTCATAAATCCAAAGTCTTCAGTCGAAGAACTTCATTTTTAGGGGTCGACTTTCTCTGTAAATATCAAACTCCTCATAGACTTACAGACCTGTGTACACTCACAAACACATCAGTCCCTTAACCTATAAGTCTTCAATACACCAAAATCACTAAGGGGCACTAGATGCACTTACAATCTCCCCCATTTTGGTGATTGATGACAATATAGGTTAAGTTTTCAACGGGGATAAACATATGAAGTGTAAATACTAATATTGAGGAATTTGATTGCAAGATATAGAAGAACTCCCCCTGAAGATGTGCATAGTGAGGAATTTGCTTTTGAAGCAATGCACACTTTGAAGAGTAGAATCATGGAGATCTCCCCCTATATCTTGTAATCCATGCACGCATTTAACATATAATATGAAGAATTTGAAATGCATGATGAAATATGGTGACTGATGTAATTCAGCATGCATGCAATAACATTAATGAGGAATAAGCATGCAGAAAAACTCAGCAAAAGTATCAGACCACAATAGAGTTTAAGTTTACAACTCGATCGAATAAAGTCTCAGAAGAACGAGAGTTATAACTTAGAAAAAATGCCCATATAAGTAGACCCGCTTGAAGACTCGCTCAAATTTCTCCCCCTTTGTCATCAAATGACCAAAAGGGACGAAAAATGAGGACTAACGCCCCTGAAGAATATCAAGTTGATGGAGGAGCGCCAGCGTTGTTGGGGTCGTTTGTTGTTGTAGGGCCTGCTGCAGTGTCATCCAAGTCTTCATGCTCACCGGTTTCGCGAGAAGAAGAAAATGAGCTGGCCACCAAGGAAGGAACTTTAGTCTTCTTGAATTTCTATAACGGTGGCGCCTGAGACCATTCAAAGTCCTGCTTGGAACCCATTTTCTTCAGATCATCTTCACCATATAGATGTGACAAAACAGCCCAGGTGCGACCGATGACTTCATGGAGGTAGTAATGGTTTTTCTTCGCTGCATTGTGGGTAGTAGTCATGTTGTGAAGAATATAACCAAACTGATGCTTAACCCATTTGTGGTTTCGATCCACCTTCTGGTGAAGACTAAGAAGGAGCTCACAGCCAGTCATCACCCGGGGAGCTGTTGCTTGAGGATTTTGCTTTGATGCATTAGCGGCAGAATCATGAGTAGCAGAATCATCATTGGTGGAGTAAGATGCAGCTTTGCGAAACTGACCATCCAATGGACGAATGCCTTCATCAATAATTACAGTAGCTTTGCCCTTTTCATCAGATGAGGAAAATGTCCGCTTGAGGACTTCTATAGGGGGCAGGTAACTGACTTGATTCTAAAAATCAGCCTTGTAGTTGAGTGAAGACCTTGTTCTGAGGAATCTCATAATCCAGGGAGCGTAAGGCTTCAACTCAAACGGAGAGAGGGCAAAATTTGCTAGAGTCCTCATGAAGAAATCATGATAGTTGATAGGAATGCCATGTATGATATTGAATAGCAGATTCTTCATGATGCCAACAACTTCTTCATCATTTGAATCATGGCCTTTGATTGGACTCATTGTCTTTGTCAGAATGCGATAGATAGTTCTAGGAACAAATAGCAATTCCTTCATGAGGAATTTGGTCCTTGGAGCTTGACCTGGTTTCAGAGGCTTCATTAGCACTTGCATGTAATGGGCAGTGAGTTTACGTTCATGATAGATGCAACGAGCGCCTTCAAGGGGAGGACTGACAGGCAGGGCATGAAGTAATTTAGAGGCCAGTGCTTTGAAATGTGTGTTTTCTGTCATCCAGTCCAAAACCCAAGAGTTCACATCGTCAGCATCGCCTGTGATATGTAGAGTTGCATAGAACTGAAGAACGAGTTCTTTATTCCAATCGCAAATATCCGTGCAAAAGTTGAGCACTCCTGCATCATGAAGCACACTAAGGACTGGGGTGAAGCAAGGCAGTGATTCCATGTCCACGTGAGGAATATGCTCATGGTCATAGACTTTGTCCTTGTTGAAAAGCAGTGAAGAATAAAAGTTTGCTTGGCTAGTAGTCCAGAAGCGCTTCCTTCTAAGACGAGCAAAGTCATAAGGGTTATAGTCTATGAAGATCACATGCTCGCTAAAAGTGCTAGTTATCGACTAGAGGGGGTGTGAATAGGCGATTTTTATGAAAGTCTTCAAAACATGGAAGTTTCGAAGACAAACGATAGAAATGAACCTATAAACAAGCAACGGAAGGTGGACTACACTAGGTATGCCATAGTCAAGTATTCAATGAAGTGAAAGCACGAAGGCTAATAGCAGCTAGGCAATATGGATCAGGATGGAAGATAGTATGAAGCCAATCAGAACAAATAGTCACACAGTGAAGACAAACAGATAATGCAAATAGGCAATGACTTCACAAGGACCAACTGTAAATAAAGAGATGGGAAGGATAGAACCAGTTGCTTAGTGAAGAGGACAATGATTTGTTGGACCAGTTCCAGTTGTTGTGACAACTGTACATCTGGTTAGGAAGGCTGAGATTTAACTCGGAAGACCGCGTCTTCACCTTATTTCCCTTGAGCTAAGGACACCCAATCCTCGCCCAATCACTCAGGTAAGTCTTCAAGGTAGACTTCCAAACCTTCACAGACTTCGTTCACCAGCGATCCACAATGACTCTTGGATGCTTAGAATGCGATGCCTAACCGGCTAGAGGATTCACCATCCTCAAGTGTAACAAGTCTTCAGATCACACAGACGGGAAGACTTCAGTGATGCCTAACACTCTTTGGCTCTGGGTGTTTAGGGCTTTGTCCCCGCAAGGATTTCTCTCTCAAAGGCTTCGAGGTGGGTTGCTCTCAAACGACAAAAGTCGTGCACTAACTCTGAGCAGCCACCAATTTATGGTGTAGGGGGTGGGATATTTATAGAAACTAGGCAACCCGACCTGATTTGTCCAAAATGACCCTGGGTCACTAAGGAACTGACACGTGTTCCAACGGTCAGATTTCAAATACACGCGACAACTTTACTTGTGCTACAAGTAAAGCTCACTCATCCAGCTCTGGATAATATTTGCTCTCATTGTCTTCGCTCGAAGACATAGGATTTAGGTTAAGCATCACTTCAGTCACTCTGACTTTGTTCACTGGGACCCCACTTAACAGTACGATGGTTCCTATGACTCAACAAAGAAGAAAAGGAATCATCGAAACAACTAAGTCTTCGCGCTCCATAGTCTTCACGCGATATCTTCTCTTGTCATTGTCTTCAATGTGAATATCTTCACATACCACCTTTGTCTTCAATGTCTTCATACATTTTAAGGGTCATCTCCGGTAGGTAAACCGAATCAATGAGGGACTACTACATGTGTTATCCTGCAATTCTCACAAACACATTAGTCCCTCAACCAGGATTGTCGTCAATACTCCAAAACCATCTAGGGGTTGCACTAGATGGACTTACAATCTCCCCCTTTTTGGTGATTGATGACAAACAGGTTGAAGTTTTCAACGGGGATAGAAGTATGTGAAATAGTAAAGGATTTAGGTATTGTATTCGTAAGTAGTAGAAAGGCTCCCCTGAAGATGTGTATATAAGTATTTTGCTTTTGAATGCAAGTGCACATGGAAGGATGTACTTGCGGAGCTCCTCTTCTACTTATGAAGACAATTCATCATGCATGAAAGGATATAACGAAGATAATGACATGCATAATGAAAAATGGACGTCTGCAAAATGACTTTGTGCGGGATTTATCATTGCACATGCGGAATTTATCATCGCATCACAAAATAGCAAACAAGTAGCAGACGGCCATCAAGTTAAAGTGTTACAACTCAAAGAACCAAATGTATCAAAAGCGAGAGTTGTAAGAACTTGGCAAATGTAGCAAAAAGTATAGCAACCACCCATATGGACCTTCTTGAAGACTATCAACTCATATGCTTCTCCCCCTTTTGTCAGTAATGACCAAAAAGGTTTGAAGACATAGAGATTCTACTCATTCCCATGAGGAGTAGGCAAAGCAGCAGGGTCATCGTTGAGGTTCGGTGGTGTAGAAGAACTTGGTGCAGTGTCGACACGCGCTGAAGTTGGAGGTGGTGAAGTAGCATCATCTTGATCATCTATGACTCTGGCATTCACCGTTGTAGCTGAGGAGGAATAGTCAGAGTCTTCGAGTGAGGGAGTCCGACGCAAGTGAGCATTCCTTGGAGGAGTTGAGTCAAACTTGAATCTCTCTATGAAGCCATCGTCTTCAAGATCAGCTTCAGCACTGAGCAATGTCGAGCTCTTCCATGACCTCCGACAGGTTTCATGTGTAACAAAGGCATTCTTGGTGGCAAGATTGCGAATGCGATTGACGTCCACCAAGAGGCTTTGCATCTAATGCTTAAGCCAGTCATGATGCTTGTCCTATTTCTGATGTAGAGAGACGAGAAGCTCTCGGTCATTGAGAACACGAGATCGCTTCCGAGGCCTTTGAGCAATGGTGCTTTCAGTGGCTTCAGTTTGGGTGCGAGGGGCACGTGTATTGCCAGCCAAGGGATAAACACGAGAAACGACCTGAACTCCTTCAATGGGCTGGGTGAAGCTTTGATGATCGACATTGTGAAGATAAATTGGCTCCTTTGCAGGCTCTGGGTAAATGGCTTCGACAGACAGGTCAACCTCTGGCAAGAATAATAAGATGATTGCGTGCAGACGGTTGATAGTTGATAGCAGAGTGAAGCTTGATGAGGCGCATTACCCATGGAGCACAGAACTTTAGACCAAAGATATCGGAGCCAGATGCAGCCAATTGTCTGATGAAGAAGTCTTGAGCATTGAAGCTGATGCCATTGAAGATATAGAAAACCAATGTCTTCATTGCTCCTTCAAGCTTCACTGCAGGAGAATGTCCTTTGACCGGCCAGAGAGTTCGCCTGATAATATGATAAATAGTGCGGGGTAGATACTCTAGGTCTTCAACAAAGAACTCCTTAGGATAGTTAGCGTCTTGTGGCAGTGGCTTCATCATGCTCAGCATTTGGCTCATGTTTGGCTCTGGCTTCTAGAAGATGCTCTCCAAAGCATTTTGGTGCAGCTGACAACCCGATTCATAATGTTCACCAAGAGTGGGCAGGGCAGTAAGCTCAATGATGTCTTGGGCTTTAGCTTCATGGTGTACATCGCCTGTCATCCACTCAAGGATCCAAGTCTTCGGATCCCTGTTGTAGCCGCGAATGTGGAAGGTAGCATAAAATTGTAGCAGAAGCTCTTCATTCCAATGTTCTTTGGTAGTCACAAACTGTAGGAGGCTAGCATCTCTGAAGCAGTCAAGGGCTTCTTCTAGGCAGGGCAGACCAGCCATGGCTTCGCAATCTAGACGCATATGAGAGAAAATGCGCCCGTGATTGTATAGGATGCATGAATAGTAACTGCGCTGCTGATTACTCCAGAATCAATCTGATGAGATTCTTGGCCTTGTGTATGGGTTCTTGGCACTGTCAAAGAATGTGTTGTGTGTCTTGAAGCCATTCAGATTAAACAATCCTGGTGAATTTGCAGTACCTGGAAACCTTGGCAGCCTTGGCTTTGGCTTCTGGACCTGAGGCCTATGCTCCACATGATAGTCAAATTGCGGACTGGCAGGAGGTAGAGGAACCAGAATGGGCCAGCGGACGGTGGTAAGTTGGCCTTGATAGAATGATTGCTCAAGGGTGTGTGGCTGTGGAGGTGGTACAGGAGTAGCATTGGCTTCAGGTGCAATCACTTCTGGCACCACATTAACTTCAGGCGCCATAGTAGCTTTAGCCATGACAACGTCATTGGCTTCAGTATGGGTGTTGGTGGTCGCCTCAATGTTATCAACCTCCACTCGAGTAGCTGGAGGGTCGGACATGTTCTCCTCGAGAACAACTTCAGGGTTGGTTGGGTGTGTAGCAACACATTCTTCTTCATGTCTTGGCTCTTCTTGTTCATCGGCTGATGCAGCCGGAATATCTTCAGCCGCTTTGGCTTCAGACTCAGGGATGTTCACAGTAGGAGAGGCTTCAGGAAAGACTTGGCGTGAAACGGATTGACGCTCTTCTCCTTCTGGAACACTTGACAGAGTGACATGTGGCCTTGGTCCTTTGTGAAGCCTGTAGAATGCTGGCGATGCTTGTGAAGATGGAGTTGGTTGGGCCACAAAGTCATTGTCTTCAAGCACCGGAGTGGTGACTTAAGGTGGGGGAGTACTTGGTGATTCTTCTTGACGGAGGGAGTCTTATGGGTGATCAACCCATGAATCATCCGGAGCAATTGGTGTCAATGGACGACCAATGCTGATGAGTTCACTGTTCGTGAGAACATGCGATGATACCACATTGTGTTCGATCTGAGGAAGGACTTCATCATTTTCAACATTGTCTTGATGACCAATGTCTTCAGCTGCGGTGGGGTCAACAGCTGGAATGTCTTCAGCTTCAGGAGCCTCTGTGGAAGCAGGCTCATGAACTATCAACTGGCGCTCACTATGTTCAGACGCAGGACGAGCCACTGAGATCGGCTCGACAACAAGGGGCTCTATGGGACCAGCCCGATCTTTCTTCTTTGTCTTTCTCTTTTTCGTTGGTGGAGCGTCGTCAGTGGTGTGCTTGGTCTTGCACTTGCGGGCTTGGGCTTCAGCTGCCCTTGTTTTCTTGAGCTTCGAAGCCACTGTGGGGACCTTAGGCTTCGAGCCTGTCATACTGGCAGGGAAGACAATGTGAGGTTCTTCCTGCCTTGATGCTTCAGGTTGGGCCACAACAGGCTTCTTCTTCTTGGCAGCCATTCTGGGGTCGATGCCAGGTCACCCAGAGCCTTGCGCTTTTCAGCTTCATTGTAGCCTTGAACACATTTGGCAGCCAGGTGTTTCAAGTGCTCTCGAGAACCTTTAGCTTCTTCACGTTTCTTGTGGAACGCCTCCTTGAGCTCATGCAGCATGACCTTGAAGTTTTGGACGTCTGCCACGTTGAGCTTGGCCATGTGCTTCTTGAACTGAGCCTTTTCATAGTCAATCTTGTGCTTCAGCTCAACAATTCTCTGTGCAAGAGCCAGCTCAGGAGCAATGGCTCCATGGAAGGAGACGCTGAGGCCAATTGGGAGTTGAAGATCATCAAAACTGAGGTATGGGCTGTCGAACCACTCATCAATGAACTTGTACAGGATCTCCACATTAAAGAGGAGAAGATCATTGAAGATTTCCGCCTCTTGCATGGTCTTTATAAGCATCTCAAGAGCATCATCGCCAAGATCGTCGTCACTAGACAGATCAATGGCTTCGTTCTCATTCCTAAGAACGGCAACAGGGGTCAATGCTTGACCAGTTGGTTGCATGGGCTTCTTCATCTTGTCAGACTCAGAGATGCAAGAGAGATCTTCAGACTCCACACTTGCTTCAGGAGGTGCAGTGGCTAGAGGCTTCGGCCGCGAAACTTTTGGTGCAGAGGAGGGCTTTGAAGCCTTTGGTTTCTTTTGCTTCACAGGCTTCGGTGGTGCAGGCGCTTCGTCAGAATCAGCGTCATCTGCAGAGTGATCCACGACTGCCCCTTGAACCTGATTGTGAGTGATGAGACCTTCAAGGTTGTACAAGGGCCCAAGAATATTGGGTTCAGCATCGTGTGTGCCGTCGGCAAGGGGAGCAGAGGGACCGGGGTTGAACTCTAACCCAAGTGACTTCTTGTTCTCTTTGGCAGAAGTTTTGGCAAACTGGAAGTTGCGCTTAAAGAGATTGTCTTCACGACACCATAACAGAGAGGATGGGTCGGCATTAGCAGGCTGAGGTCCACGGATCATGCAAGGGTAGAAGCCTTGAGCAATAGCTTCGGACTTCGACCTGGGCTGAAGACCTTTGTATATAATATCTCCCTAGGGGCCCTTGATGGCATTCTTTTCAGTATATTCATCAGTGACAAATTTCTACTTGAACCATTCCTCTGCCCAATGTCTTCGAATCCATTGGATTCAGTTCTTGCATTCTCCATAGGTCTCTTCTGGATCTGACTTGTATAGCTCATAGAGATCCGTTGGCAGGTCCTTAGCAGTGTTTTCACGGCGCTGTCTGCCGCCCTTCCTGACTGATTTTTCTGTTTCCATGAAGTTCAGACTGAATGGCTTCAGAACTTGCAAAGGCTTCCTTCTGCTGGTCAGACAGGAATTAGCTTCGGGAGAATTGATGTGATGCTGTAAGAACTCTGCAAATGAATGCAAACTATGAGAACCAAGGGATTCTCCCAAGGACATGTACCTATGACAGCATTAGAGATGCGAGGGAAGGGGAAGAGGTCATATGCATTCTCAGAAGATTTTGAAGATAGACCAGTTTAGAAGACATTGACCTCATATTGCAAAGACATTCACTCATATGTTGAGAGCTGGTTCCAGATTTGTACGAATCCAAGAATAAGTACAAGTGAGGAATCTAACTACTTTGTGAAGCATAAGTGAACATACTAGGCATGTTATGAGATGCAGAACAGGATAGATTCAATTTGTTGGGACAGAAACCACTAGTGGTTGAGAAGGATGAATCTAACGGATCAAAAGGACTATAAAAAGAGCTTTTATTTACCACTTGAGGAACTGCTAGACGGAGTAGAAGATGAGGCCGAGAAGTTCGATCTTCCGTGCCCTAACTTGGCGACGGAGGACACCTACGGTGACGGCGGAGAAGACGATGTCCGCGGTCGGCGTGAGGACAGCGTCGGGGAGGTCACGGCAGCTAAGCGCTTCGTCGCCGACGTCATCAAGGGCTAGCGGTGGCGCTAGGGTTTGTGCGAGAAGGAGAAGTGGAAGAGGAGATAATGACTGGGGTGAGGCGTGTATTTATAAGGACAGGGATGGCATAGCGTTATTACGCAGGTGCCCCTGGTGATTCACATCTAAAGGACACATGGAAAACATGCAACACATTGGAAGTTGTTCCATGTTCCCGTGCACGCCTAGATTGTCGGGTGGTCGTTCCCGCTTCTCCGGGTTTCAGGCAAAAAGGATAGAGCATTTAAATCAGATTTAATGTGTGTCTATGTGTCTTCTGCTGACAAGGACGTAGAGAAGACATTCGACGGTTTCAATAGAATGCATATGATTTGGACTGATAGATTTGAGATGAGAGAATAGAAAGGTTAGGGTCCGATCACATTCACTTAGTTCAAAAGATTCAAACAAGAAGACATAGCAATAAGTGAATGATGTAGAGGATAGAACGCTAATATATGAATATATCCGAATAAGACCAAATCAATATAGTGAAGATAAACATGAAGTCATGTTAATATTGAAGACAAACCAAACGCGAAAATTTTGCAAATGTAACACCAACAGAAAATACTTCAAGCAAAAGTTTGGTGGTGGCGTTACCCACCATATAGGAAGTATTAGACCCAGACACGGCGCACAACTATCATGATGCTCCGAAGTCAAATTCCACATTAATGTATTCACACTTAGAGTGTAAGTCTTCATTAATTGAAGATATACGTTACTTAGTGTGTTGCACATCTAAGTCATCAACATGCATAAGTGTTAGGATGTATGCCTGATCACAGGACATATGAGGATTCTAAGATATTTAGCTCACACCGAAACTTGCAAAACCTTTTCTCATCCAAGGGCTTTGTGAAGATATCTGCCAGTTGCTCTTCAGTGTTGACGTGAATGATATCAATATCTTCCTTCATGACATGATCTCTGAGAAAGTGATGATGGATCTGAATGTGCTTTGTCTTCGAGTGCTGAACTGGGTTGTTAACAATCTTGATGGCACTTTCATTGTCGAAGTAGAGTGGTACTTGCTTTAGATGGATGCCATAGTCTTTGAGTGCTTGCTTCATACATAGAAGCTGAGCGCAGCAAGATCCAGCAGCAATGTATTCAGACAAGTGATACATAGTTCTACTTCTTTGAAGACCAACAGACAAGTGATCGTCCCAGAAAGTGACATGAGCCTGATGTAGACTTGCGATCCACCTTGTCACCAGCATAATCAACGTCCGAGAATCCAACTAGATCAAACTCTGAGCCCTTTGGATACCATAATCCTAGTGTTGGGGTGTAAGCCAAATATCGAAGAATTCGCTTCACAGCTAAGTGATGTGATTCCTTTGGTGCCGCTTGGAATCGGGCACACATGCAAACACTAAGCATGATATCTAGCCTAGATGCACATAAATAAAGCGAAGAACCAATCAGGGAGCGGTATACCTTTTGATCAAACTCTTTAGTCTTTACCTTTGGCGTCAGGACCCAGATGACTCTTGGTTGGCATTGGCGTCGTGTAACCTTTGCAGTCTTGCATTCCAAACTTCTTTAGGCAATCTTTGAGGTATTTCTCTTGAGATATGAAGATGTCGTTGCGTTGCTGCCGTATTTCAAGACCAAGGAAGAACTTCAACTCACCCATCATGGACATCTGATATTGCTCTTGCATCCTGTGTCCAAACTCATCACTGTATTTTTGATTAGTGCAGCCAAAGATAATGGCATCCACATATATTTGGCACACAAACAGTTCACCATCATATGTCTTCGTGAAGAGTGTGGGATCCAGGGAACCAGGTTTGAAGCCTTTGCTCTTCAGGAAGTCTTTGAGTGTGTCATACCACGCACGAGGGGCTTGTTTGAGGCAATACAGTGCCTTATTGAGTTTGTATACCATATTAGGGTGTTTTGGGTCTTCAAAACCAGGCGGTTGTGCAACATACACTTGTTCTTCAATCTTGGCATTGAGAAAGGCACTCTTGACATCCATTTGATACAGAAGGATGTTATGATGATTTGCATAGGCTAGTAGTATGCGAATAGCTTCAAGCCTATCCACAGGAGCAAATGTTTCATCGAAGTCAATTCCTTCAACTTGAGTGTATCCTTGAGCAACAAGGCGAGCCTTGTTTCTGAAAACATGACCATGCTCATCTTGCTTGTTGCGATATATCCATTTAGTTCCTATGATATTGTGTTTACAAGGATCAGGACGCTTGACCAGTTCCCACACATTATTCACCTCGAACTATTGAAGCTCTTCTTGCATAGCTTGAATCCATGCAGGTTCCATGAAGGCTTCATCAACTTTTTTGGGTTCAGATATTGAGACAAATGCAAAGTTCCCACAGAAGTTTGGTAGCTGTGTTGCCCTTGAACGAGTGAGTGGATCAGGTGCATTGATGCTATCAATTATCTTCCCAATTTGTACTTCATTTGCAACACGAGGATGAACTGGACGAAGATTTTGCTCTTGCTGATCATTGTCATCATTTGAAGGATTGTCTTCAGGCTGAGCGTTGTCTTCAGGCTGATTAGGTGCAGAAATGATAAGTTCCTCTTCAGGCTGTACTTTAGACGGTATGATTTCTCTAGTTCCCATAAGCTTGATGGATTCACTAGGTGGAATTTCATCTAGCACATTTGGCAGGTGCTCTCTTTGCGAGCCGTTAGTGTCATCGAACCGCACATCCACAGTTTCAACCACTTTATAGTGAAAGAGGTTGAAGACTCTGTAGGAGTGCGAATCCTTTCTGTAACCAAGCATAAAACCTTCATGTGCTTTCAGTGCAAATTTTGAAGTGTGATGTGGATCCTTGATCCAACACCTACCACCAAATACTCTGAAGTAACTGACATTTGGCTTCTTACGAGTGAGGAGTTCATAGGATGTCTTCTTCAGAAGCTTGTGAACATAAACACGGTTGATGACATGGCATGCAGTATCAATAGCTTCAGGGCAGAACTTTCTTGGTGTCTTGTATTCATCAAGCATCATCCGAGCCATCTCAATGAGTGCTCTGTTCTTCGTTCCACGATGCCATTCTGCTGGGGCGTGTATAGAGCTGAGAACTCATGAGTGATGCCCAATGTATCAAGATAAGTGTCGAGGCCGGTGTTCTTGAATTCAGTGCCATTGTCACTTCTGATGTGCTTGATCATGACGCCATAGTTGTTCATGGCTCGATTGGCGATGCGTCTGAAGACATCATGCACTTCAGTCTTGTAGAGGATCATGTGTACCCATGTATATCTTGAATAATCATCAACAATAACGAAGCCATAGAGACAATCAGTAGTAGTTAGAGTAGAGTAGTGAGTAGCGCCAACGAGGTCCATGTGTAGCAGTTTGAAGGGTTGAGTCGTTGTCATGATTGTCTTCGAAGGATGCTTGGCCCTTGTCATCTTTCCAGCTTCACAGGCACCGCATAAGTGATCCTTCTTGAACTTGACGCCCTCGATGCCCATGATGTGCTTCTTCTTTGCGAGAGTATGCAAGTTCCTCATGCCAGAAGGCCCTAGCCTCCGATGCCAGAGCCAGCACTCTGAAGCTTTTGCAAGAAGACATACGGCAAGCTGTGGTCCCGCTAAGAAATCTACCATGTAAAAATCATCTTTCCGATACCCTTCAAAGAATAGAGACTTGTCAGATTCCATTAGAACAAGGCAACGATATTTTCCAAATATCACAATCATGTTCAAATCTCAAAGCATTGAGACAAACATTAAGTTGAAACCAAGGGATTCAACAAGCATCACTTTATCCATGTGTTGATCCTTTGAGATTGCAACTCTACCTAGACCCAATACCTTGCTTTTACCAGTGTCAGCAAATGTGATGTGACTCTTCTCAGACAGACGTAGGGTTGAGTCCATGAGAAGATTTTGATCACCAGTCATATGATTAGTGCATCCACTATCGATAATCCATTCTGAAGCAGCTAGTGTCATACCCTACAAAACAGTTAGGGGGATAGGCTTCACAGAGAGTATTGTGAAGCATAAGCATTTGACGAGCAAGTGAATTATGAAACCTCAGACCCAGGTTAGAACCGATAGGATGCATGTTAAGCGACTCAGAAATGAAGTACATAATAAGATCATTTGGGCATTTTATCTTGTGCCCCACAAGATGTTTTAGCTCCCCAGCAATAGCTTCAGACGCATTTGATTTTCGGCTGGAGACCTTTCCCTGCAAAAGAGAGTCAAGCTTTCTTAGCCACCCACATCTTTAGGGGCGGCTTCGAAGCAATGAGTCTAAGTGCAGCATCTGAGAACTTTGGCTTTGAGGCCCTGGCAAATAGTTTTGCAGGAGGTGAATAATACTCATAAGAATACGCAGAGTAGTTCTTGGTATTATGAACATGGCGGTTTGATGAAACACGCTCATATTCATAGGCCTGGGTATGATTTCCCTGCAAAACATTTGTGTTAGTTCGACTCAGGTGAGTCCTCTGTTTGTATGAAGCCTTTGGACCATATGAAGCCTGTGGTCTGGGATTTTTCTTCTTCCCTTGTGGTGTCATGACGACATTCACAGGAAGATTCTCCAGACACCTTTTGGGCACCCAGACTTTCTTCATAGGTGGCCCATTCCTGCAGTTAGTACCAATATACCTGGCAAACACTTCACCATTCGGATTCTTAAACAGTTTATAGTTTGCATCAAGGGATTCATCAATGACAATAGGATTAGCATAAGTGAAGCCAGATGGGGTGGATGGATCCACTGAAGGTCCCTTTTCAGCAACCCATGTGGTCTTGGGGTACTGCTCAGGCTTCCAGTAAGAGCCATCAACATTCATTTTCCTCTTCAACCCAACACCCTCTTTCCTAGGGTTTCGGTTCAGAATCTGCTTTTTGAGGACATCGCACAGTGTGTGATGCCCTTTGAGACTTTTGTACATCCTTGTTTCAAGCAATGTCTTCAACCTAGCATTTTCATCAGCAATAGTAGTGGAATCCTCAGCAGAGGGGTTAGTTACCACATCAGAAGTTGAAGATATTGCAATAGTAGCAGTAGTAGAATATTCAGCAACAGAAGTAGGGTTATCACGCTCAAGGCATTTTAGACATGGTGGTTCAAAACCTTCCTGAGCGGGACTAATCTGTTGAGCGTGAAGTGACTCGTTTTGCTTTTGAAGATCTTCATGAACCGCTCTCAATTTCTCAAGTTTTTTCTTCCTTTGAAGATAATCATAGGAAAGCTTTTTATGAGTTGTTGAGAGCGTTTCATAACGACTTTCAAGTTCCTCATACTTAACATGAAGATTTTTTATGTGTTCAATTAAGGACTGAGATCGAGTCATTTCAGCATCCAACAGGTCATCGCTTTTGTCTAACAGTTTTTGAATATGTTCCACAGCTTTCTGTTATTCAGTTGCAATTTTAGCAAGTGTTTTGTAGCTGGGTTTGGAATCACAATCAGAGTCATCTTCACTAGATGTTTGATAGTGAGCATTGCGTGAGTTTACCTTGGCACCGCGTGCCATGAAGCAATAGGTGGGAGCGGAGTTGTCCTTGTCATTAGCATCAGTGTTGGTGACGAAGTCATTGTCTTCAGTGTTGAGATGGACTTGGAAACGTAGGCTGTAGCCAGACTTGCAATGCTAGAGTCGGACTCCTCCTCAGATTCCACCTCCGCCTCCTCAAACACAGACTCCTCCTCTGAATCCATTTCCTTGCCAACAAACGCACGAGCCTTGCCAGATAAGCTCTTCTTGTGTGATGAAGACTTTGAGGAATACTTGGAAGAAGACTTTGTGTATTTCTTCTTCTTCTTGTCGTCAGAATCATATTCCTTGCTCTTCTTCTTGTTGTTGTTCTCATTGTCCCACTGCGGACACTCAGAGATGTAGTGACCAGGTTTCTTGCACTTGTGGCATGTTCTCTTCTTGTAGTCATGAGTAGAAGCTTCATCATTCCTTGAGCTGGATCGTGAAGACTTTTTGAAGCCTTTCTTCCTAGTGAACTTCTGGAACTTCTTCACTAGCATAGCAAGCTCCTTCCCAATATCTTCAGGATCATCAGAACTACAGTCAGATTCTTCTTCAGATGAGGAAACAGTTTTTGCCTTCAAGGCGCGATTTCGGCCATAGTTGGGACCGTAGATATCTCTTTTCTCAGAAAGCTGAAACTCATGTGTGTTGAGCCTTTCAAGTATGTCAGACGGATCGAGTGTCTTGAAGTCAGGGCATTCTTGAATCATCAGGGCTAGGGTGTCAAACAAGCTGTCAAGTGATCTCAGGAGTGTCTTGACGATTTCATGCTTGGTAATCTCAGTAGCACCGAGAGCTTGAAGCTCATTTGTGATGTCAGTGAGGCGATCAAACGTGAGATGAACATTCTCATTGTCGTTTCTCTTGAAGCGGTTGAAGAGATTGCGAAGGACACTGATCCTTTGATCTCTCTGGGTTGAGACGCCTTCGTTGACCTTGGAGAGCCAGTCCCAGACTAGATTCGATGTTTCCAGAGCACTCACACGGCCATACTGTCCTTTGGTCAGATGACCACAGATGATGTTCTTGGCAGTAGAATCCAGTTGAACGAACTTCTTGACATCAACAGGGGTGACACCTTCACCAGTCTTGGGAACGCCATTCTTGACGACATACCAGAGGTCGACATCAATGGCTTCAAGATTCATACGCATCTTATTCTTCCGGTAGGGATATTCAGTTCCATCGAAGACGGGGCATGCAACAGAGACTTTGATTATCCATGCAGTCGACATAGCTAAAACTCCACGTGGTTAAACCGAATCACACAGAACAAGGGAGTACCTTGCTGTGATACCAATTGAAAGTGCTAGTTATCGACTAGAGGGGGGGTGAATAGGCGATTTTTATGGAAGTCTTCGAAACATGGAAGTTTCGAAGACAGACGATAGAAATGAACTTATAAACATGCAACGGAAGGTGGACTACACTAGGTAAGCCATAGTCAAGTATTCAATGAAGTGAAAGCACGAAGACTAATAGCAGCTAGGCAGTACAGATCAGGATGGAAGTTAGTATGAAGCCAATCAGAACAAACAGTCACATAGTGAAGACAAACAGATAATGCAAACAGGCAATGACTTCACAAGGACCAACTGTAAATAAAGATATGGGAAGGATAGAACCAGTTGCTTAGTGAAGAGGACAATGATTTGTTGGACCAGTTCTAGTTGCTGTGACAACTGTACGTCTTGTTAGGGAGGCTGGGATTTAACTCAGAAGACCGCATCTTCACCTTATTCCCCTTGAGCTAAGGACACCCAGTCCTCACCCAATCACTCATGTAAGTCTTCAAGGTAGACTTCCAAACCTTCACAGACTTCGTTCACCGGTGATCCACAATGACTCTTGGATGCTCAGAACGCGACACCTAACCGGCTGGAGGATTCACAGTACTCAAGTGTAAGAAGTCTTCAAATCACACAGACAGGAAGACTTCAGTGATGCCTAACACTCTTTGGCTCTGGGTGTTTAGGGATTTGTCCTCGCAAGGATTTCTCTCTCAAAGGCTTCGAGGTGGGTTGCTCTCAAACGACAAAAGCCGTGCACTAACTCTGAGCAGCCACCAATATATGGTGTAGGGGGTGGGCTATTTATAGCCACTAGGCAACCCGACCTGATTTGTCCGAAATGACCCTGTGTCACTAAGGAACTGACACGTGTTCCAACGGTCAGATTTCAAACACACACGGCAACTTTACTTGGGCTACAAGTAAAGCTGACTCATCCAGCTCTGCATAAGATTTTCTCTCATTGTCTTCGCTCGAAGACATAGGATTTTGGTTAAGCACCACTTCAATCACTCTGACTTTGTTCACTGGGACCCCACCTAATAGTACGATGGTTCCTATGACTCAACAAAGAAGAAAAGGAAACAAGGAAACAACTAAGTCTTCACGCTCCATAGTCTTCACGCGATGTCTTCTCTTGTCATAGTCTTCAATGTGAATATCTTCACATACCACCTTTGTCTTCAATGTCTTCATACATTTTTAGGGGTCATCTCCGGTAGGTAAACCGAATCAATGAGGGACTACTACCTGTGTTATCCTGCAATTCTCACAAACACATTAGTCCCTCAACCAGGTTTGTCGTCAATATTCCAAAACCAACTAGGTGTGGCACTAGATGCACTTACACTCGCCGAAGAAGTCATCAGCCTTGAATTTCTGCTTCTTCGAGAAGGGATCATTTGGCTTGGGCTGAGGGGTATCGGTCAATTGCATCACCACCTCAGGAATCGAAATCTCAGGACCCATTGGCTGAGGAATTTCAGCTTCTTTTTCCGTGACAACCTGAGTCTTCAATTCTTCATTAACATTTTCTTCAGCACTAGTGGCCGCAATCTCTTCATGGACAGATGGTGTGGCATGAGGTTCTTCAGATCCCATTTGAACTTCAATGGTTATAGGGGACAGAGGAATTTGTTGAAGGGGTGTGAATAGAGGAGAATTGGGGTGCTGACTTTCCCAAAAGTCATCGTTCAACACTGCAGTTATGCACCCAATGTCCGCATCTTCTTCTTCATTCATTTCCTCAACACTGGCCTTTTCAGCAGTGAACTGAGGCATGGGCGATGAGACTATTGGGGTTGAAGGGATTGCATCCGCTTCAATTTCTTCATCCAGCTGCTCTGAGGAAGCAGCAGAAGGAATGCCATCATCAGATCCACTTGGGATCTCATATTCTTAATCAAAAGGAACAAGGTCCTTTGATGGCATGGATGAGACATGAACAACATCAATTGGATTGTCAAAAGAGCTAGTCAGTGGCTTCATCTTCTTTGGAGCTGAAGAATCTGATGCAGTTGATGCCTTCCTTTTCTTCATAGTTGCACGCTCTGCAGCCTTGGTCTTCTTCACATCTGATGCAGATGGAAGGATTGGAGTTGGGGTAGGTGCAGGAGGAGCAAAGGAATTTGGTTCAATAACTTCAGGCACAACTGATGCAGTTGCCCTAACTTCTTCATTTTCTTCAGGCGCAACACTAGTGGGTGCCCTGGCAATTTCTTCAGCGGCCAGAATGCAGTCATCAGCCCTGGTACTGTGAGTATCTTCAGCAACTTGATTTTCATCAGCGGTGCTGGCATGCTCTTCCGTAGGCTGAGCAGATGCCTCAGCCTAAGGATTTTCTTGTTGCGTTGGGGCTGCAATATTGGAAGTGAAATTCTCAGTTATCTTGACAAATCTGACTTTGGCACCAAGCCAGTCAGCAGAGTAGCGATCAAATTCATCACTTAGTTGCTTGATCTCAGATTGAAGAGCAACAAGTTCTTCAGGCGAAAGCTTCAGAACGTTTTGCTTCAGAAAGCGCTCTTTCTTGTACTGTGCTTTCTTCACCTTCCTTCCCTGTTCAAATTTCCATTTTTCTTCGTCAATGAAGTGAGTCAGCACATGACTTTGACCAGGAGTGAGGTTCAACTCAGGCAGAGGTGTGTTGGGGTCCTTGTGCCATAGGTCGATGAAATCTAGGATCAACTTTGGATCCAGTATCAATGGCACATTGCTACCTTTGGCTCTAGGGGCCCTGTGCTGCCTATCTTTGATGATTTCAGCGAGTTCTTCATCATCAGCTTCGTCGTCATCAGACGGTAATTGGAAGGTGACCTGCTTCTTTTGAGGACTTGGTCTAGTGCCTCGTCCTGCAGTGGCCTTGGTCTTCAGCAGAGTGGGGCCAGTTGAAGAGTGCAGAGGAGCTGATGAACTTGCAGAGGCTCCTGAAGCAATATAGATGCATGTTGTCCTTTGGCACGAGGTGAGATGCGCAAGTGCTTAGGACTTGGAAGGAGGAGCTGAGGATTTTGAAGGAGCTGGTGCGGCTTGAGGAATTTGCTGTGAGGGCATTGCAGAGGAGCTTGGCCGTGAGGACATTGAAGAAGAAGGAGCACTTGGCTTATGTGCGGGCTTCTTAGGCATGGAATTCTTCAGCTTGCTAGCACAGGCCTCAGTAGTGGCAGCAGCAGCAGAGTCTTCATTGAATTTCCTCACTGCTTGTTTTGCTACTCTGGCCAACTTAGCTTGACGCTTGGCCCATTCATCAGGATAGTCCTCACCACGCTTGAGGCTAGTGGGATCAGCTTCTTGGCCAGGTGCCAATGGAGGTCTTGGGCATGGTGGGTGAAGAGCGAATTTCTTCATATATTTTGGAGTGACATAGCGATATTCCCTCCATTCCCGTGCCCATCTCCTATCTATCCTTTGTATGCGCACCTTGTGTTGATTTTTGTCCTCCTTGCCAAATTTGGCGTCATCAGGAGTGCAATAATCCTTGTATATATCATCAGGAATCTCGAAAGCAGTATTGACCTCGGGCCTCTTTCCTCCCTTCTGTGGCTTCTTACCGTCAGCCATTTTCTTCAGCTGAGGAACTTGAGCAATGTAATTCTCTAAAGAGGTGTGCAACTTTTCTTCATGGAACGCCGCAAATGAGTTAATTTGATGAGATCCTGGTGATTCAGCAGCGGACATGTGTACCTATGAACAGACTATAGTTGCGAGGAATTTGGAGAGGTCATATGCGTTCTCAGAAGGTTTTGCAATGAGAACAAGTTTGAGGAATTTGACCAGTTGAGTCTTGAAGAATTTCACTAAGCGTTCTTTGACTTAGGTTCCAAAGTTGTACAGATTGAAAAAATTCCACACAATTGAGGAATCTTGAAGAAAAATGTTGCTTAGGGAAATAGATCAAGAACAGATGTTATGGGAGGTGTCCAGTGTGTGAAGATTTGAAGAATAAACACCTTTTGAAGATTTTGTAGACAACATTTGAATCAAAGAGGGCAGTAAAAGTAACTTTTAATTACCCTGGACAAAGAACATGACGAACTGGGAAGTGTAGATGTGAAGCTCGTCAGTTTAGATCTTCCACGCCCTAACTTGGTAGAGGAAGACAGCTACGGCGGCGGCGGAGTGAAGAAATCCGCGGCCGGCGTGAGTACGACGGCAACGAGGTCGACACCGTGAAGCTCTTCCTCACCGGCGACGATGGAAGTATCGGCGGCGCTAGGGTTTCAGAGGTCGAGCGAGGGAGTGAGGTCGAGTGGAGTAAAAATGAAATGAGGAAGGGAGAGGGGTATTTATAGCCGAAGTGAAAAACTACTCGCCCGAGGAAATTGGACGAACGTGCCCCTGACTCTTCTCATTCGTGTGACATGTGTCACCCACGTACTGAGAGGTGGCAATCGTGTGAGATCATGGGTGCAAATATAAACATTTCACAGAATGCGGAACAGTTTGAGCGGCAAAGACGAAAATTTAGACCAAATACGTTTTGAAGTTTCATTCGCAAATTCTTCAGCTCACAAGGACACAGTGAAGATTTTGAACGAGTTTAAAATAGAACGCACATGAAGAATTTGTGAATAGACTATGTTGAGTTTAGCATAGAGGGTGAAGGGTCCGATCACATTCACTTAGTAGAACAAGCAACTTGAAGTAATAGCAATAAGTGAATGCTGTAGAGGACATAAACTTATATATAGCCAATGAAGAAAAACGACGGAAATGGTGAAGACATTGCAAAGTTGAAGAACAACTTAGGAATTTCAAAACTGAGAAAAAAACTCAAATTGAAGATTTTCGACTTTTGGTGGTGGCGTGACCCACCATATAAGAATGATGATTTCAGACACCGCGTACAATTGTCGTAGGGTTCTGAGAATCAAATTCTTCGTTAATTTCATCACACTTAGAGTGTTAGTCTTCATTGATTGAAGAAAAACGTTTCTTCATGTGTTGCACATCTAAGTCATCAATTTTGCGTCAGTATTAGGATGAGTGTCCTTTTCAAAGAACATTTGAAGATTCTAAGATATTTAGCTCACACTGCAACTTGCTAAATCTCTTCTCATCCAAGGGCTCAGTGAAGATATCGGCTAGCTGTTCTTCAGTCTTCACATGCTCAATAGAGATGTCGCCCTTCAACACATGATCACGAAGTAAATGATGACGAATCTGAATGTGCTTTGTCTTTGAGTGCTAAACTGGGTTATGAGCAATCTTGATGGCACTCTCATTGTCACTGTAGAGTGGCACATTCTTCACGTTGATGCCGTAGTCCTTGAGAGTTTGCTTCATCCATAGCAGTTGAGCACAACAAGAACCAGCAGCAATGTACTCAACTTCAGCAGTAGACAGTGATACGTAGTTCTGTTTCTTCGAGGACCAACAGACCAAGGATCGTCTGAGGAAATGGCATGTGCCAGATGTTGACTTGCGGTCCACACAATCACCAGCATAGTCAGAGTCTGAAAATCCAATGAGATCAAAAGCCGAGCCCTTGGGGTACCATAATCCAAGTGTTGGTGTGTGAGCTAGATATCAAAGAATATGCTTCACAGCCTTATGGTGTGATTCCTTCGGTGTAGCTTGAAATCGGGCACACATGCAAATACTAAGCATAATATCTGGCCTAGATGCACATAAGTACAATAAAGAACCAATCATGGAGCGGTATTCCATTTGATCGAGGTCAATACCATTTTCATAAATGCATAGATGGCCATTTGTGGGCATAGGGATTTTAATTCCGTTGCAATCTTGCATGCCGGATTTCCTCAGTACGTACATCTTTGAGGTATTTCTCCTGAGATATGAATATGCCATTGCGTTGTTGACGAATCTGAAGACCTAAGTAGAATTTCAATTCTCCCATCATAGACATTTGATATTCTTCACTCATCATATAGGCAAATTCATCACTGTAACGTTGGTTAGTACAACCGAAAATGTTATCATCAACATAAAATTGGCACACAAACAATTCACCATCATAAGATTTAGTGAAAAGAGTTGGGTCAAGTGAACCGGGTTTGAAGCCTTTCTTCATGAGGAATTCCTTCAAAGTATCATACCATACCTGAGGGGCATGCTTGAGGCCATTGAGTCTGAAGACTTTGTCAGGATGCTTTGGATCTTCAAAACCTGGGGTTGAGCAACATGTACTTCTTCCTCAAGCTTACCATTGGGGAATGCACTTTTGACATCCATTTTATATAATATGATATCATGATGGTTAGCATAAGCAAGTACTATGCGAATAGCTTCAAATCTAGCAACGGGTGCAAAAGTTTCATCAAAGTCAATTCCTGCAACCTATGTGTAGCCTTGCGCTACAGTCATGCCTTATTCCCCACCACAAGGCCATTTTTATCTTGCTTTTTGCGTAGATCCACTTTGTGACAATGATATTCTGCTTGTGAGGATCTGGACGTTTGACCAGTTCCCAGACATTGTTGAGCTCGAATTGATGTAATTCCTCTTGCATAGCGTGAATCCACTCAGGCTCCAGAAATTCTTCATCTCCCTTAGTGGGCTCTGTGATAGAGACGAAAGCAAAGTGCCCACAAAAGTTAGATAAATGTGAAGCTCTTGAGCATGTGAGAGGACCTGGAATGTTGATGTCGCTGATGATTTTCTCAATTTGCACTTCATTTGCAACGCGAGGATGAGCGGGTTGTCATTGAGGAATTTGATCAGCATTTTCTTCGGCACCATTTTCCTCAGGTGCATCAGCATGACATTCTTCATGTTCTGGAATGACTTCTTCAGTAGATTCTTCGGTAGGAATGGCATCCTCAGTAGCCTTGAACTTAATAGATTCCTCAGGAGGTATTTCATCTGTCACGGGAGGTAGGTGCTCTCTTTGCGAGCCATTAGTCTCATTGAACCGCACATCTACTGTTTCAACAACTTTGTGGTGATAGGTGTTGAAGACTCTGTAGGTGTGCGAGTCCTTACCATAACCAAGCATAAAACCTTCATGTGCTTTCGGTGCAAATTTAGAACTATGATGAGGATCTCTAATCCAGCATTTAGCACCGAAGACTTTGAAATAAATCACATTGGGTTTCTTGTCAGTGAGAAGTTCATATGCAGTTTTCTTGAAGAATTTGTGAAGATATACCCTGTTGATGATGTGGCACACAGTATCAATTGCCTCAGGCCAGAAGTGAGGAGGCATCTTGTACTCATCAAGCATAGTGCGGGCCATCTCAACAAGAGTCTTGTTCTTGCGCTCCACGATGCCATTTTGCTAAGGAGTATAAGGAGTAGATAACTCATGAGTAATACCAAGTTCATCAAGATAGTCATCAAGACCAGTGTTCTTGAACTCAGTTCCATTATCACTTCTAATGTGCTTGATCTTTACACCAAAGTTGGTTGAAGCCCTCGAGGAAAATCGTTTGAAGACTTCCTGCACTTCAGTTTTGTAAGTGATGATATGCACCCATGTATATCGAGAATAATCATCAACAATGGCAAAGCCATATAAGGATGTAGCATTAGTAAATGTGGCATAGTGAGTAGGGCCAAAGAGATCCATGTGAAGCAATTCAAATGGTCGAGTAGTAGTCAAGATAGTCTTCGCTGGATGCTTGGCCTTGGTCATCTTTCCAGCTTCACAGGCTCCACATAAGTCATCCTTGAGGAATTTGACATTCTCAATGCCAATGACATGCTTCTTCACGAGCGTGTGTATTTTCCTCATGCCAACATGACCAAGTCGTCGATGCCATAGCCAGCCTTCTAAAGCTTTTGCAAGTAGACATGTAGTAGGTTGTGGTCATGTAGAGAAATCAACAATATACAAATCTCCTCTCCCAAAGCCTTCGAAGACTTTGGAATTGTCAGCTTCCATGATCACAACAACCATATCAAGATCACAAAGCATTGAGACAGGCATGAGGTTGAACCCTAAGGACTTCGACAAGCATGACTTTGTCCATGTGTCGATCCTTTGAGATTGCAACCTTACCTAGACCCAATACCTTGCTTTTGCCTTTGTCAGCATAGGTGATATGCTTCAATGTGATGGAGATAAAGCAGAATCCATCAATAAGCTCCTGTCACCAGTCATGTGATTTGTACATCCACTATCGAGGACCCACTCAGTGGCTTTGGGTTGATCATCCTGTAGATGAATTAGTGCAACTTACGAACTCATATACTTCATCATTAAAGAATATGATATCAATTTCATCAGATCAAATTCATCAAGAAATAGAACAGATAGAACAGTATGAGGACGTGTGAAATGAGAATTCATTTCTTCATGATGAGCTTGTGTCCTTTCAAGCATATTCAGGTCTCCGGCAAATTCTTCAGACGATTAAGTTCGTCTAGAGACCTGACCCTACATAAGAGATTAGTTCTTTTTCTTCACCACCCACATCTTAAGGGGTGGCAAAGAATTCATCATTCTGCGAGCTCCATAAGAGAAAGGTGGCATAGATGCCAATCCACTTCGTTTCACATATGAGGGATTAGGATAAGCATAAGAGTAAGCAGAGAAATTCTTCGAGGACTTATGAACATAATGATTTGAAGAATAATGCACATATCCATAATCCCTAGATCTTCCCTGCGAAATAGATGGGTTAGCATGATGATGTTCATATGAGGACTTTGATCCTTTTGAGGAATTTAGTCTGTATGAGGACTTGGATCCATATGAAGAATTTGATCTGGGGTTCCTATTCTTCATAGGTGGGGTCATGATGACATTCACCTGAAGATTTTCAAGGCACCTTTTGGGAACCCAGATTTTCTTCATAGGAGGACCGTTCCTGCAGTTAGTGCCAACATATCTAGCAAATTCTTCACCATTCTGATTTTTGAACAGTTTAAAATTGGAGTCAAATGACTCATCAGAAGAATATGAAGATTCACATGTAAAGCCAGATAAAGTAGATGGATCCACTGAAGGTCCCTTTGTAGCAACCCATGAGGTTATGGGATACTACTCAGGTTTCCAGTAGGTCCCATCAGCATTAAGTTTCCTCTCAAAGGCAATACCCTCTTTCCCAGGGTTCCTGTTGAGGATCTGCTTTTTAAGCACATCACAAAGAGTCTTATGCCCTTTGAGGCTTTTGGACATGCCTATCATATACAATTCCTTCAGCCTACATCATCAGTGATACTAGCAATGTCCTCGGATGAGGAATTAGTGATAGCAGAGGCAGTTGAAGAATTTGCAGCAATGGAAGTATTTGAGCATTCATGTGAAGAATTAGTAGTTTCATGTTCAATGCCCTTCAAACATGGAGGAACAAACTCTTCCTGAGTAGCGCTGATTTGTTGAGCAAGTAATGAATCACGCTCCTTCTGAAGATCTTCATAACTCACTCTTAACTGCTCAAGATCTTGCTTTCTTTGAAGAAATTCATAAGAAAGCTTCGCATGATCAGATAGGAGAGTGTTATGATGACCTTGAAGATTATCAAACTTGGACTGGAGTCCCTGAAGACTTTCAGCCAAAGCTTTGGAACGATCCATTTCTTCACCCAACATATCGTCGCTCTCATTTAGCGTGTTTTGAACTTTTTCCAAAGCTCTTTGTTGTTTAGTGGCAAGAGAAGCAAGTTTGACATAACTGGGTCCAAATTCATCACCAGATTCATCATCACTAGACTCAGATAAGTAGCATTTAGTTACCTTGGCACCTTTTGCCATAAGTCATGGTGCAGAGGATGATGATTCTGGATTGAAAGTCATAGCCTTGCGCGATTCCATGAAGTCCTTGAACCAGGGTTCATGGTGAGATCGATGACTTTCATAGACCTTAGAGAGTCGGTCCCAGATGAGTTTCGCATGGCTGAGATGCATAACATTCCTGAACTAGTTTTGTGACAAGCTGGAGCAGATGATGTCCTTCGCCATGAGGTGGAGTAGCATGTACTTGCAAATACCATCAGCCTCCGCCATCTTGCATAGGTCAGTAAGACCAATTTCGGTGACGGTCTAGAGTTCGCTGTTCATTGCCGTGAGGCGCTTCTTCATCATGGCCTTCCACTTGGGATAATCATGACCGTCAAAGATGGGGCATGTCACAGTCTTCATTCTTGTGGTCGACATAACTAAAACTCCAGGCGATTAAACCAAAATCCCACAGAACAAGGGAGTACCTTGCTCTGATACCAATTGAAAGTGTGTTATATCGACTAGAGGGGGTGAATAGGCGATTTTTATGAATTCTTCACTGAGGAATTTCAGGGTGAGGAAATTCCTAAGAGAAGAACTACTTGCAGCGGAATAAGTACTCAGAAGTAAACATAACAGAGCATGAGCATGGTCTTCATGATGAAATGAAAACAAGCACAGAGTACAGAAAGCGTAAACATAGGATAAACAAAATGAAGACAAACAGACTGAAGAAATTGAGCTGAGAAAATAGATAAAGTGTTTAGTCAAAGTCTTCAAACAGATATGAACAAGCACACAACACAGAAATGAGGAAATGGAAGGGTTGACGAAATGGAACCAGTTAGCTTAGTGAAGACAATGATTTGGTAGACTAGTTCCAACTGCTGTGACAGTTGTATGTCTGGTTCGGGCAGCTAGGTATTTAAACCAGAGGACACCCAGTCCTGAACACACATCTCAGGACACTTAGTCCTCACCATATTCCCCTTGAGCTAAGGTCACACAGACCTTGCCCAATCACTCGTGGTAAGTCTTCAGGTGACTTCCAAACCTTCATAGACTCGGTCACTCGGTGATCCATAATTTCCTCCTGGATGCTCTAGACCATGACGCCTAACCGTCTGGAAGATGCATAGTCTTCAAAGTTAACAAGCATCGGATCCACGCAGGATCAATCTCTTCAGTGATGCTCAATCACTTTCGGTTTGTAGGTGTTTGGGTTTGTGTTTTCCTCATTTGATGATTTTCACTCAAAGTCCTTGGAGGATGGGATGCTCTCAAATGACAAGTGTCAGTTTCTCTCAGAGCAGCTAACCAGCTAGTGGTTGTAGGGGCGGCTATTTATTGCCTAGGGAGCATCCCGACATGATAAGACATAAATGCCCTTCAATGATATGACCGTTAGGTGGGTAGATATTTTGGTACAGCTGGCGCATAGCACAACAACGGTCGGAATTTTGAGTACCAAATTCCTCAGGGCTATCATGTTCCTCACTGTGTAGGCAATCTGCATTGGCAAATTCCTAACTCCTCACTCAGAACAAATTCCTCAGAGACCAGAAGAACTTCGTCTTTGTCACTGAAGAAATTGACTGAGTTGTATGAGATTTCCAATGGCTTCACTCGAAGGGATTGGTAGGTGTAGCATTTGAGTTGAGCATCACTTGGAAATTTTTCCTTAGTATTTCCTCAACCCCCTTTAAAAGTACGGCATTTCCTGTGACTCAAGAAAGAGAAAATGAAACTACGAAAACAAAAGTCTTCACGCTTCATGTTCCTCGAATGAATACCAAGTCTTCAAGATCATACCAATTTCTTCACTTTCAAAGCCTTCAGAAATCCGAAGTCTTCAGTCGAAGAACTTCATTTTTAGGGGTCGACTTTCTCTAGAAATATCAAACTCCTCATAGACTTATAGACTTGTGTACATTCACAAATGCATCAGTCCCTTAACCTATAAGTCTTCAATACACCAAAATCACTAAGGGGCACTAGATGCACTCACATGGACCACCAGAACACAACTTAACATAAAACAACAACTTACAAGAAATAACCCTACCATCTAAAATCCTAAAAATGATAGGATCCTAAGAGCGCCTTTGGCTTCCACTCTGGGAGTCCGATTGGTCAAAACTAAAAATGCCGAGTTAGGTTAGCGTCAACTTGAGCGCCATGGATACAAATGGAAATGCCAAAGCCTATCGATGTTCCTACTTGCAGACCAGACAGTGAAGTGATACGGTGTGAGTTCCTCCTGACTAGGACCTCTTGGACAGTGAGTGAGTTTGTGCTCAGCGCTCATGTAGGGGCGTGGCTAGGAGTATGTGACGAAGCAGGCCATTAGCATCAAATTCCTACACCATGATTCTTGTAGTTTTATTATCCCAGGGTGTCAATGCATCAGGCTAATGGGCAGTGCTTAGTTCAGGTTTCCCAAACTACAACAATCCGGATTGCTCGACTTCTTCTGAAGGAATTCCCAGTTATAAAGAATAGTGCCATGAGTGAACTGATTACAATTTCTCAAGGACAACAGAGCTAGTTGTCGCACTTGTACACACCACATGACTATAGAAATCTGAAACAGTTACTAGAAATAAAATCGAGGATAGTACATTCAGTGAGGACTGTTAAAATTGCTGCCCAAATGGAGCTAGAAAAACCATCTGTGGTGAACATTCTATTGGACTCCAAACATTCGAAGGTGCTCAGAATCATTTTCAAATACTTCCCACAAAATCTGCATTAGTTCTTGAAAATACAACATCATTGCACAACAATTTACTTGCACAGTTTCTTCACTCATGGGTTCAGCATCATTGCACAACATCATTGAACCTAAACCTAAACCTAAACACACACACAGAGAGAGAGAGATAAGAGGGAGGGAAGAGGGAGGGGTGGAGCACCTCGGTGTTGGGGACGGCCGGGGTCAGGGGAGGGGCCGGGCCGGGGGGTCGACGGTGGCGGCGTCAGGGTCTGGTGCGGCGTTGGAGGGGCCGGAGCTCAGGGGGCGGTTGTCGACGACGGGACTCGGGCGACAAGGAATAGGCGATGGTGTCGGAGAGGCGAGCCAGAGGGCGCGAAGGAGGGGCGAGGTGCGGGGGCGAAGGAGGGGCGAGTTGGCGACGGGCGAGGCGAGGAGGAGGCGATGACGGGGCAGGGTGGAGCTCGGGGCGGGGGGTCGGGGCTGCGGCGGGGGCGGGAGGTCGGGGTGGGGATGGCGGCGCGGGGGCGGGAGGTGGGGGGTCGGAGCGGCGGCGGGTTTGGGGGGTCGGGGTGGGGGCGGCGGCGTGGGTGAGGTGTGGGCTGGGAGAGAGCGAGGGGAGGGTGAGGTGAGGTGGGGCCAGGGGAAACAGACGTTAAAACAGCCAGTTTCTTTGTCATTCGCTAGCTGACGGCAAAGAAACTTTGCCATCCGCTAGCTAACGGCAAAGAAACTGACCATTTGGTCGTTCTTACAGTCCACCACCCACCATCTTTGCCGTCAGCTAGCAGACGGCAAAGACTCTATGCCGTCAGCTAGCAGACGGCAAAGACTCTATGCTGTCAGCTAGCAGACGGCAAAGAGAAGGCTGACGGCAAATGCCTTCTTGCCGTCCTCTCATTCTTTGCCGTCAGCTATATTTAAGCCGATGGCAAAGAACTTCTTTGTTGTTTGGTAGCCGACGGCAAAGAGCTGGCTGACGGCAAAGATCTGGATTCCAGTAGTGTGGGATTACCATCCTACCCCCGACCCGCAATAGGTCCGAAATTTAAGAGGGGGGTAAAGTTTGTAATTTCCCCAACTTTCAAACAAGCGCGTCCCATCTATTCAAAAAATCCAAAAACAAGTGCGTCCTAGACCGAAACATGGTTCTCCCTTAGCTCCCCCCGTCTGATTCCCCATTCGTACTCCGTGGGCGCCAAAACTACCTCTCCACCAGTCGCGAAACCCCAGCGTCCTCCGTCCGCCACCGCATCCCACCCATCAACCGCCGCCCTCCCCCATCACGCCGGAGCCGATACCCTGACGTCGTCATCCACCGAAACGGCCTCCAAGGCTAGTAGTTGAAGTCGAGGCCGAGCCGTCTATACCTGAGCCAGTTCAACCACGCCGTCCTGCGCCTCACGTTGCCGCTCCAACTTCGCGACTATCCACCGCACTGGAGCTGTTCCTGCTATGTCGTCCTTCGCCGCCTTAGATCCGCTTCCCCTCCGCCAACATACGGCCACGGCAACACAGTTAACAATTTGGCCATGGGTTCGTCCAAGCCTGCACCCTCCTCCAAAACATCGGTTTCCCCGGCAAAAAGAAGAAGATTGGCGCGACATATGGAGGCGACCACACTGGCAACCGGTATTCATCCCACAGAAGACACTAGTTGACCGCTTATTCTTGATACTAGATGTTCCTAGTAACTCACGTTGGACAAGGTTTCTCCTCATATACTATTTCACCTTAGCTAGAGGTCCGTCAAATCCTGGATTTCAATTCCTGGTCGGTTGATTCCCAATTAACGGAAGCATTCCCCGGCGTAACAGGTGCTAGTCCGCCTATTACGCCGGGGAAGCAGCGCCTCAGTGTTTATCTTAGGGGCGTGTGGGGCCTAGAGCTGCTGGCGCCCGATCTGGATGTCGGCCGGGATTAAAGGGGTGGCCTGGGGGTGCTGGCAAGCACGGTGGTGGTGTGATGTCGAGGGGAGGGTGAGGCGGTGGAGGGAGGGGTCTGGGCCGGTGGTCGCTGGCGGTTCAAGAAAGATCATCAACAGTGACTGGCAGGAGGTAGACAAAGGCCATCTACCCGTTCCTTATAGATCGGACGGTTCATAAAAAAATTGACTGACCTATTTATTTTCAGTCAACTTTTATCTTGATAGGACCACATGTGGTAGTGTGTTGTAGGAGTACCTGCATTTCCTGTGCTCATATATTACAAAATCAGACGGAGTAGAATCAAATTTTCTTTTCCATGCAATGTTGTAGAGCTTTCATATGCCTCCTATCATTTATTTTCCAGCCACCTGCTATCTGCTACTTTTACAGTGCACTAGTTCTACACACACTTCACCCATACTCTCACTGTTGTCTTTTTATGCAAGGGTATTTCAGACTTTGCCTTCACATAAGAAGAAAAGAAAAGAGAGAAGTCACTCCAGCATGGTACGCGGCTAGGCCAGACACGTTTCAGCGTTATAAAGGGTGTAGTGTGAGCAGATGCAGACGGTAAACATCCCAATTGTCACACAACCATCCCAGGTGCTTGCTTTAACTTCGCGGTGTCATATGTGGTTGCATGTTGCATATGGTGTCTAGCTTGTATTCAAAAGGCCAAAGTTGGTCTTTATTAAGATAAGGAAAGATATTTTTTACATGAACCACCATCCCGGGAGCACCAAAAGTCAAATATCTAGTCAGGGCACTGGCCGACCCAGTGACAAGCCCAGCACAGATAGGCATCACCTGGAAGCCAACTAAAAAGCCACGATGGTGGCGAAGCAGCCCGCCTCCCACCAGGCTCTCAGGTCCTAGATGATCATGCTGGTCACTCCAACCGGATGTCTAGCTTGTATTGCTTCCAATTTGGATAGAATGCATCTTCTTAGCTTACACACTATACCTTTGAATATGACATGCCTTCCTGTTTTTGGTACATACTAGTACATCTATCTATTAACCATGTTCTTACATCAAATTAATGTTTTTGTGTATCCCTCATCAATCACTTATGATGAGGCAGTCAGGCCAGTGGACTACTATGAGAAAAGATCCTCATTTAAAGATTGTAGCGTCAGCCTCCCCACATGATTCTCAAGAAACAACAACGCTAGATGAAGATAGTGAACGTGGCTCTATAGTTGATTACCGCATTTCACACTAGCATCGCAGGTGCTTGCTCTAACTTGGTAGCGTGATATGTGGTTGCATGTTGCATATGGTGTCCAGATTGTACTTCTTCCAATCTGGTTAAATTGCATGTGCTATTCTGCTTAGTTTATAAATTATACTTGTTAATGTGACATGGCTTCCATTTTTTAGTACATAGTACATCTGTCTATTAAGCATGTCCTTACATAAAACTATAGTTTTTTTGTATCCCGCATCAATCAATATGACGAGACACCTTTAGTATATGCAGTGTGATATTAGTTGCATCTTTCATATGATATATAGCATGTGCTGCTTCTAATTTGTTGAAATGCCATTTATGATGGGACGCTTTTAACTTGGCAGAGTCATATTGGTTGCATCTTTCATGTGGTGTCTAGCTTTCATTGCTTCTTATTTGTTGAAATGGTTTCTTCTTAGTTTACACAAACAGTTGTGAATATGCCATGCTATCCTGTTTTTCGTATTATTCTGTCCTGGTATCATGTGTTTGCCTTACATCAAAGTAGTGATTGTCAGTATCATGCACGGATGAGTTCTGAAGAGTGAATTTTATTACTTCTTCTTGTCGGTTTTACTTGGTAATTCAAAATCAATAAAGCGGAAGGAAGTTAGCAAGGCAGCAGATAAAGGTGCTCCTTCGAAACTGAGAGCCTCTACAGATTCTACTCCTCCATCCCCCCAAGATGATTTCCAAGACAACACATGCATAGACACTTAACGTAGATGTGTCGATGATGAGCACGTCTCCCCTAGCTAGTGCACCATCACAGGTGCTCCCTCTAACTTGGCACTACTATATGTGGTTGCATGTTATGTATGATGTCTAGCTTGTATTGCTTCTAATTATGTTCAATTCCATCTTCTTACTTTACACATTATACTTTTGAACAAGACACGTGTTCCTGTTTCTAGAACATACAATATCTATCTATCACACCATGTTCTTACATCAAAGTACTACTGTTGTGTAACTTGCAACAATCACTTATCATAAGACATGTTTGACTTGGGAGTGTGATATAGGTTACATCTCGCATTCTTTTCTAGCTTGTACTACTTCTAATTTGTTGAAATGGCACTTATGAAGAGACAGTTTTAACTTGGTAGAGTGATATTCATTGCATCTTTCATATGGTGTCTAGCTTTCATTGCTTCTAATTTGTTGAAATGCCTTCTCCTTAGTTTACACATAATAATCTGTGAATATGCAATGATGTGAATATGCAATGGTACTAATGACGAGAGGCTTTAACTTGGTAGTGTGCTATTGTTTGCATCTTGCATATGATTTATTTCTTGTACTGCTTCACATTTGTTTAAATGCCATTTATGATGAGACACTGTTAACTTGGCAGCGCAATATTTGTAGCATCTTTCATATGGTGTCTACCTTCCATTGCATTGCTTCTAATTTAGTGAAATGTCTTCTGCTTAGTTTACACATCATAGTTCTGGTTATCTGATGCCGTCCTATTTTTCGTACATCTTACATCCTCCTATCATGTGGTTGTCTAACATCAAAGTTCAGTTCGTCTGTATCACGCATCAATTTGTTCTAAAGAACTAAATTGTTATTCATTTTTCTTGTCTGCTTGACTTAACATGGCATAGAGAAAGAGGAAGCAACACAGATTGACAGGGAAAGGGAAGCGGAAGAATTCTGCAGATTCTGCTAGTACTGATGGTGCAATAGAAAGTCAAAGTCTAGCGGAAAATTGTACAAACAGGGTATCCCGTGCTACACGAGGTGCGGAACAAGCCAAACAGAAACAAATAGCTGGCACTAAACAAGCGGAGATAGCCCTAGTTGTCGCAACACCTTCCATCGTACCACTAGTTGCACAATTTACTTGTTGGTCAACTCAGCTAGCAGCATGTTCCCAAGCTCCCTTGCCACCCGACACTACTTCCGAAGAACTCTTGACACAAGATGAGTTGGCAAGATCAGATGAACTTTGTGAGCTTCAACAGGAAGAAGGTTGTTGCTTGAGTCAAGTTACAGTTGCATGCTTCTTTATATGTAGTCTCACAGTTTGATGTACACTAACACTTCCTATGTTCGTTGTTGGACTAGCACCTAGGCGCAAGAGGAAACAAACATCCGGTATAATGCTCGATAGGTTAACTAAATCTAGAGGAGGAAGAATGGGGATCCGTTCTGAGGCAGGTTCAAAAAGGCCATGTGATGCTACAGAGTTAGCCAAGTTAGTATCAGAGATAGTGGTTGCCATTAGGTGTCATGTATGTATCCTCCCAACATGGATTCAGTACAGGAATGACAAAGACGAAACCCAGTTCAACACCTTCCTCGACCATTTATCTGTAAGTATGGTTATGTATGGAAACTAGTAATATCATCTTGCTCTGTCCCATACTTTCTAGGTTGTTGATAATGAGACTCCCATAATTTTCAACAAATGAGGTTCAAGTTGGATAGCCAAGATGATCCAACCAGAAAAGCTTGCACCCTTGTTTTCAAGTCTGCTCTGCGACAGTATCGGTATAACTTGAGGAAAACTCACTTTGAAGGCAAGGCTAACAGTGAACTTGCCCAAACATCTCCAATGGAAAATATATCGGATGAAGACTGGAGAGGCATCGTTAAACAGTGGTCTGATCCGAAGTATCGGGTACATTATACACACACACACACACACACAAATCTATCTTCTTTTAGGTGAACTATTCAAAGAACAAGGCCAACTGTACTAAAGTGAAATTCCATCAAACGATAGGATCTTGTCGCTATATTACACACTGCGAGGCTCTTGTAATTAGCTGGTGTTTCACTCTTTTCGTTGTACCATATTATCAGATCTATATTGACTTGTTCCAAATGCAGAGGAAAGCCCGCATGGACCAAAAAGTACCTGAACAAAATGTTGTGGAAATCTTCAAGGACTGTCACACCAGCAAGACGAAGGGCATGATTACACCAGTCAAAGCCTCTACTGTAAGTCCTTAATCCTCATGCCTTTTAACAACTACTTACGCTGACTCGTGCCTTGAACTGATGATTTGCATCCAATGTCCATTACTCTTTTCAATTTTATACACAATTCTCTTAGCGTATCATTGCACCTTACAAGGTTTAAAAGAGAGGAGTGGTGCTCCTTTGATCTTGACCTATAGTCTAGTTCCGTGCTGGACTTGCTCACACTATGTTACAATTGCATGTTTGTCTGTTCTCAGCTGTTTTGTGATATGAATGATGTCATACTATGCTTACCGTACTATAAATGTTGTCTCTTTATCCTTAGCTGTCAATACAATGTGAAGAAATAGACAATACATTAGCCATGGTACATGGTCATATGTTTGGAACCTGGTTTTATTATGTACTTTGCAGTAAAATACAACTAATATTTTACATGGGTTCACCAGAATAAGTTATGTATATAGACCAAAGCTATTTTGTTTGGTTTTGCTGCCTCCTTAATATCTTCAGTTCTGGTACTACTAATGTAAAAACTCAACTTTTCAGCAAGCTATGGAAAAAATGGTGGAACTGCCACATTCTGAAGGTGGCGAGGAAATTATAACCGCAATGTGAGCTCTTCATGCAGTGGGTCAGTACCTGTCCACTAACAGTGCCAAAAGCACGTTCCTGCGTAATACTGGGTTGGTTGTTAAGGCAATCTCGTCCAAACTGCCCCATGATCAAGATATGCAAGCTCGAAACAATGTTATATCTGCTCTCCAGACAGAAATCCATTCCCTAACAGAGACCCTTCATGAAACAAGGACAGACATTGTTCTATGTCGTCAAGATATGCATGGTTTTGAAACCAGACTATCAGACATTTGCTATATTGTTCAGGAGCCTAGGAGAAATGAAGGCGAAGGTTATGGAGTCAGACAATACAGCATGAAAACGTAACAGTCAGGTCAAATGAACTGAGCTTCTGAACTTCTGGTGGTGCATTTATATGCCAGACTGTTAACTTTTATGCCAACCTTCCTTTTGTTTTATAGTTATAATTTCTTTTTTTGCGATACAAAATTTGTTCTTGACGTGCAGCCATCGGCTGAAGAAAACAACAAGCCATTTTTGTATAGTGTAGGGTGTTCCCTATATTTGCACTGGTGGCAATATTTGATGCCTAGTGGATGTAATCTGTGCAATCGCCTTAATAGCCTAGCATTAGTTTTGAGCTTATTTATTTCCGAGTCTTCTTTTTCCCTGGTTTGCTAGTGGCCGCAACAACCATGGGCCATATACAAACTGTGGTAACCTTGACCCTGCTACGGGCCGTAGGATCCATGGGCCTCCTACGGGCCGTAGGATCCATGGGCCTCCTATGGGCCATCGATAAATGTGCCTCCAACAAGGTCGTAGAGTCGGTGGGCCTCAAGTCGTCGGATAAATGGGTCAACATGGGTCGTAAACGGGCATAATTGGTATCGGCCCAGCATGGTAACGGGATGTTAACAGGCCAGAGGATAGCAAAGGCTTAATTATGTCACAGGCATAATAGGTCGTTAATGGGCCAGAATATAGGACGGGCTGGAAACGGCGCAATAGGTTAACAGGCCAGAAATGGGCCAACTCTTGCCACATGCCGAATTTAGCCCATTAGGGGAACAAGCCAATAACGGGCCTAAAGTAACCGAGGGCCGGAAAGGAGCCCATGAACATATGGGCCGTCAGTAGGCCGAAAGCTAACACGGGCTGGAAACGGCCCATGTGAATCATGGGCCGTTAACGGGTACAAAGAAATTTACTGTTCATTATGGGCTAGAGTTACCGTGGGCCTCTAAAGGGCCTAAAGATATGAAGGTCTCGTATGGGTCGAAAGACGTCATGGGCCATACATGGGCCGAAAGTGAAACGGACCGGTGTTATATTCGACGGCCCACATGACGTTGTTGGGCCGATTTCGGGTAGGCCCTAACAGGTCGTAAAATGGGCTATTTGCGAAGAGACCGTTAACACGCTTTTCATGGGCCAGCCCGCTAACTTTTGACCAAGTAAAACGGGCCAGGTTTTGTAAGCTAAATGGGCCAGTGGTGGGCCGTCGCACGTGTTGACATATCATAGGCGCCTATCTGACCCACTGACGAGCTTGTCGGCGTTGTGGGAACGGGGGTCCCCAGACTTGCCTGCCTGCGGCCTGCGGCATGGCTCAAAGGGGGCCCAGGACGGCCCGCCTTCATCGACACAACCCCAAGACCCCCGTGAGGGGCCAAGCCTCGCGGGGCGGACTACACGGAGCTTCCTCAGGCACGACCACATCAGGCTGGCTCGCGAGGAGGCGGAGAGATCAAGGCGGGGTACCTCACAAGGTGCCCGTGACGCAAGCCATGATGACCAAGGGCGCCAGGCAGGCGCCAGGCCGCGCAGTGTCCTCCTTTCCTCTTTGGTGCAAAGGGAGCAAGCGCAGGCGAGAGCATCAAGCAAAGGCACTCGTTTCGGTGCAACGAGACCAAGACCAGTCCAACGGCAGGGAGGAAGTCATTGTGGAGCCCAAGCCAGCATCACCACCAGAGGCTTTGGCAGGCGAGGACCAACTTTAGTCAGGATAAGTGTACCTGATGTTCCCCTTCAAAATGGCCAATTGTTGGCGCCCTTCCCACTCAATATTTGGGAAGAGGCCCAGGGCCTTTGCCTATAAATAGGACTAGCCACCCACAGTGTAGAAGGGGGGAAAATGGGAAATCAAAGAGAGAATTGAGAAGAGAGAGAGAGAAGGGTGACTGAACTTCTCCTAACAGTTCATCCCCACAGCCAAGAGCAGACCCTCGCGAGGATGTTCTTCCTTGTATTGCTCATCATCATCAGCCCAAGAGGCAATCCACCGCACCACACACTGGAGTAGGGTATTACACCACAACGGTGGCCCGAACCAGTATAAACCCTGTGTCTCTTGTACTGTTCTTTCCATAGCTTAGATCTCAGCGTGGCGGAGGGGTGCAGGTAGGTAGGAGGTCAAATCTCCGCGTGCACCCCAGTGCTCGAACCTCAAGGGTCTGCCGGAACCCGAAATCCAACATTTGGCGCGCCAGGTAGGGGTGCGCCAGAATCCACCTTCTACCACTTCGTGCCCCGCCATGTCGTCATCACCATGTCCGGCGACCAGGCGGGCAACCCAGATCCATGGGCGGCGTGGCCTGCCCGCGCAGAGCCGCTTGCCTCGGGCGACCCCGTGCCCCAGGCAGCTCGTGGTCCGCAGGGCGCTGCGGGCCGCGGGCGACGCGGACAGGCTTCCACAGCTCTCACACCACGGTAAGCGCGGTCGGCAGCAAGGGCCTCCAATCACGCCGCACCGCGACACCATACACCCGCCGGGAACAGGCAAACTCGAGGGCCGCGCTCACGGTGGCCCGAGATCTGCTGCAGTGCAGGGTGCTGGAGGGCGGCCGCGACGTGCTGCTGGAGCGGGTGGCAGAGCTCCCGGGCTTCGCCGCCTCGGGGCCTCACCCCTTCTGCACCCAACTCCCATCTCAAGCCCAAGGTGGCCCGCGCGGGGGCTCCGCGCGCGCCCGCGGGCTCCAAGGCTACTCCAACGCCAGCGAAGCTGTCGGCACCGGACCGGCGGCGGCGCTACCCCCACTCCCAGTCCGCGAAGAAGAAGGACTCGACGCGACCCACGGCCCCAGTGGACAGCAGCGCTACCACCCCATGGTGGGCGCGTCAAGTAGAGCTGCGTGGCATGCAGAGCACTACGGCATGGCCTTCGGGATGACGGCGCTGGAAGAATATGTGCCCCACATGATGGACCAAGGACACCCTCACCAAGGCGAACAAGGCTCGCTCCTCAGCCCGAGCTGGGGGGACGAGGCGCCAGAAGCTGAGCCCTTCCAGGAGCCCCGGGACGGTCCCACTGGCCACGCTGGAGGCAACGATTATCGGGTACCGCTAATTCCTCAAGAGCAAGCATATGCTAATCATGGATCGCAGGAGGTGGAGGTCGCCACAGCGAGCAGCAGCCCCGCTCCCACAGTCTCCTACCCCTCGGGAGGAGGGCGCAGGGGGAGGTGCCTCATGGCCTGCACCTGGCGGAGGACCCGTGGTCGTCGGGGGAACCACCGGCGACCGCTCGACCCCATCGGCGGCGTCCTGGTTTCCGGTCGTCGTTGATGGCACTAGAGGGTGGCGTTAGGCGGGGCCCTCTTCTAGCGATATGAAGCAAGGCCGGTTCCTCTGAAGAAGGCCCGGTGCCTGTGAAGCTCGCCGCCCCGTGACACTCTCATGTAATGATGAGTGAGGCTGTACACGCCCCGGAGTCTCAGGGGTGCCGGCCTCAGGCCCTGGGGCTCCCTCCCACGCCCAGTGGCAGCACTTAGCTCCGCGCTGGAGAGAAGACGTCCAAGGCTAGATTAGGTGCCGGACACGGCCTTTTGCCTGCTTTCGTTGCCTTTCCCTTTGGTTGTCGCTTTCCCCCGCTGGATTTATGTTGGATTCGAATTTGAAATTTGCGTGTGTTCGGGGAATGGGTGTTAGTCTCGTTCGAGCAATTTCTCGCGTTTTGGTTACCACTTCGCCTCAGCTGCCTCCCCTCGTGAGCCCCTCGCGAGCCGGGTCAGGCCTAGCTTGCACGCAGCCCAGACTGCCGCTGCTGCGTCCTCTCAGGAGGGTTTTTTACTACAGATCCTATGGATTCGATCAGGGAACACTCAGGACACCACAGCCTCCCACAGCCTACCTCAGGGCCCGCTTGGGACAAAGGTAAACTAGCCGACCAGCGCGTCGCTTAAGCCAACCACTTGGCGTGGGCGCATGGGCAATGTAACGTCTACTAATACGATGAACACAAGTTTTACATGAGGGGCTCCCCCTCCAAAATGCTCTCATAGCCATCAGGCCAAAACCTGAGTTCTATTCATGCAGGGTAAGGAAACAGGAATGATGCATGATCAGTCGGATAAATCCCCCAATGCATCCTCGGGAGCACCACCCAAACCGTTGTTGGCATCGCTGAACTCGCCATCACTGTCTACGTCGCTGCCAGTGGCGTCAGGGCCGTTCACCACACCGCCCTCGTCAGCAGCCACGATCACGCCATCGTCGTCTGAAGCGAAGGCCCTGACAAGAGCATCCACATTGTCTTCCACCTAGTGCGCCAGGTCGTCTCGGACGGCCTGGGGGACTGGGGCGATGGCGGCGTCGAAGTCGAAGTGGGGATCCATGTTCTGGAGATGGCTGAAGACGCGAGAAAAGGTGCGCCCGAGCAGGGCGCGGCTCCTCTCCTCCACCAACCTGTCGGCCCTGACCGACCGCGCCTCTAGCTGCGTCACCACGTCGGTGAAGAACTGAAGGTTGCCGGCGTAGTTGACTGCGTGCGGCTCGCCAACAGCCGCCTCGCAGAGGTTGCCCAAGGCTGTGTTGGCTCTCTCGCGGAGCGTGGTGAGCATGGGGCCGTGCTCATGCTCCAGGATCCGCCGCTGATGTATCTCGTCCGCATTCTGGCGCGCGACGACCTCGGCCTCCTCCACCCGCTGGCGAAGAAGGAGCACCTCGGCCAAGGAGGTGGTTGACTCCCCTTGCGCTACCTCAAGGGCGGCCCGAAAAGCATCAGCCTGTCGCGTCGCTTCCTTCAGCTTGGCCCTCAAGGCAGCAGTCCTACCTTCAGCCTCGGCCCGGATCAACTCCAGCCTCTCCTCGAACTCGTGCTCGAGGCTCAAGCGCGCCATCGCCACCCGACGTCCGACCTCCTCCAGGACGTAGGCTTCCCGTGCAGCGACATCATCCTCCCCCTGCATCACCAAGCGCTCCCTCGTCTCCAGGCGCTCGTACTCGCGGGTACGTACGGCGGCTTCCAGCAGCAGCGCCTCCTCGCGCTTCTGGAGCTCTGCTGGGTCGCCAGAGGCCACCTTCATCGACGCGAGGGCTGCCTCGCCTAGCTCCACTTGCTCCTCCAGTGAGTGGCACCAGGCCAGGAGCTCCCGAGCCCGCTCCTCCGCCGCCTCTCGCCACCGGTCGGCTTCCCGGGCCTCCTCAGCGGCCCGAGATCGGGCCTCCCGAGAGGCCACCAGCGACGCGTTGGCCGCTGCGTCGTCAAGATCGCGCTGACGGCATGCAAGGGCAATGGCGCCCTCCAGCTCGCGCCTCTCTGCAGCCAGGCGCAGGCCCTCGGCCTCAAGGCGCGCGTCTTCATCAGCAAGCTCCTCACCAAGAAGGCTCACCGCGTCAGCCGCCCTTCGAAGGAATCCTTGGCGAAGAGCGCGATGCTCCCGGGCGCGCTCGAGCACGTCTTCCACACCATCATCTGCCCCGAGCAACCGCCGGGGGCCACGAATCAGCACTCCCCCTCCGGGCAGGGGGCTGGGGGCTGGCACCCTCGCGACGGCCGGGCACGTCACACCAGAACCCCGGCCTGGAGCCAGCCCGTCCCCAGATGAGGAGTGCAGGGAGTGCCTCAGCCAATCGCAGTCCACGATTAGGAGAGAAGCCCACGGCAGGCTGGCTATGCCACAAGAAGGCCCGCGAAGGAGGATCGCGAGGTGCGCAGGGCCACGATGTGCCTCGGGATGGTTCGCCTCTCCGATCGCCCTCACCACAAGGGCTCTGCTGCTCGGAGCGCTTGAGGATGGTGGAGGGGGCGGAGCCAAGGGGGACGGCACCTCAGCCGTCCCCGCAAGCTCTGCTGGAAGGGGCCTGCGGAGCAAGGATCAGTAAAAGCAACAGAAGGATCGGGAGCTAGGAAAGGAGAAGGCTTACTAATCAGTGGCGAAGTACTTCCTACGCTTCAGCAGGCGACAAGGGTAATCGTCGCCTAGGGCCCCCCTTCTCTTCCGGAGGGCCTCAAAGTCCACGCGGAAGCGGCCCAAGAGTTGAGCGCAGGGATCAACCTGCGACGAAGACAGAGCGTCAAGGCGATCCGCGTCAGGGGCGCCTTCCTAATGCGCGCAGCCGATCGCCTCACCAAGAGAAGCGGCTGGAGCCTCAGGGGCCTTAGTCACAGGCGCTGAGGGCAGCGGCTTGCCACCCTCAGCCTCAGCGGCACGTGCCCCAAGAGCTGCTCCCTCATGAACATCGCCCGGCGCTCTCACCCCGACGAGAGCCCCCTCGGCCTCTGGCGCCTCATGCCTCCCTGCTCCGCCACTTGAGGAAGAGCCGCCTTGGCCGACTGGAAGAGTAGTCACCATCACTGGGTTCTCGCAAGGCCCCTGTAGGCCGGCGGGGCGCGGTCCCCACTCATCAAAGATAGGCATCTGGTTCACAAAATCGCCCCTGTTCTGGCAGAGGTACAGCAAGGCCCCTCCCTGCTGGATGCTGCCGGGGTTGGGGTCTCCAGTCAGGATCAAGAGCACTGTCCTCAACACTTCAGGCGTCAGGTCCTCTCCCTGGAGCCTCATACGATCATCACACCCGCTGAAGGCCCACATCCGGCGGGAGTGGCGTTGGAGAGGAGCAATGCGGCGAAGTAGGAACTCCTTCACCACCTTGGGCGCTGTCACGCCAAGTGACCTCAAGAACGCGAAGCGGTGCCTGACGAAGACGAGCCGGGGGCTCTGAAGCGTCTCCTGGCCCCAGGCCGAATTGGGGACAGCAGGCAAAGTTGGCTCCTATAGCAGGGGGCTGGGTACCCCTGCATCCACATACAGCCACCGCTCCCAGAACCCAGCCGCGGGCAGAGGGAGCCTGAAGTCAATCCCTGAGGCTGCTGTCTCAGACGCGGCAACGAAGCTCACTCACGCCTAGCATTGGGTAGGGACGACAAGGCGCAGAGAGATGAAGTGGCGCAGCAAGGCAACCGAAGGAAGGATGCCCATCATTGCCTCGCAAACAAAGGCGAAGACCGAAAGGAGGGTGATGGATTCAGGACCCAGATGCATCATGTGGATCTGATAGTGGGAAAGCACGGCATTGAAGAAATCATAAAAGGGGGGAACCAGGCCCGCCCAGAGGGCGTTGGCAAAATACGGGACCTCGGTGGCTATCCTGTCGATGGAGAAGTGGGACGCGGGCCAGGCCGTCATCCTCCCGCATTCGTTGAAGATAGTAGCCAGAGCCAAGCTGACCTTGCCCAAGCCCTCGGCGGGGGCCGCCAGCGGCGGCGAGCAAGGCGGAGGCATGCGTTTCTTCCCTCTTCCCTTCTTCGTTGGAGCCATGGCGATAGGAAGGGGGGGAAGGTTCGAGATTGGGTTGAAGACGGAAGCTGGAGTTCGAGCGGAGGAAGGGCAGAGGGCGCTCGAGCAACAGAAAGGGGAGCGGCTGTGTACGACTACGAGTCCGCCTAGCAAGGTGCAAAATAAGGGGGGCGTGGGGGAACAGTGCCGCCCACGCCCAATCAACCGCCACGCGGCACCCAAGGCCGCAGGCTGTTAGGGCCCGCGGCGCTTCGCCCTTGTCCTTTCGCCTCCCTGCACGGCCAAGTCCGGGCGCGCCTTGGGCCCGGGGGCTACTGTCGGTGTTCTGGGAACGGGGGTCCCCAGACTTGCCTGCCTGCGGCCTGTGGCGTGGCTCAAAGGGGGCCCAGCACGGCCCATCTTCATCGACACAACCCCAAGACCCTCGCGAGGGGCCAAGCCTCGCGGGGCGGACGACGCAGAGCTTCCTCAGGCACGGCCACATCATGCTGGCTCGCGAGGAGGTGGAGAGATCAAGGCGGGGTACCTCACGAGGTGCCCGTGATGCAAGCCATGACGACCAAGGGCGCCAGGCGGGCGCCAGCCTGCGCAGTGTCCTCCTTTCCTCTTTGGTGCAAAGGGAGCAAGCACAGGCGAGAGCATCAAGCAAAGGCACCCGTTTCGGTGCAACGAGACCAAGACCAGTCCAACGGCAGGGAGGAAGTCATTGTGGAGCCCAAGCCAGCGTCACCACCAGAGCCTTTGGTAGGAGAGGACAAACTTTAGTCAGGATAAGTGTACCCGATATTCCCCTTCAAAATGGCCAATTGTTGGCGCCTTTCCCGCTCAATATTTGGGAGGAGGCCCAGGGCCTTTGCCTATAAATAGGACTAGCCACCCACAGGGTAGAAGGAGGAAAAGTGGGAAATCAGAGAGAGAATCGAGAAGAGAGAGAGAGAAGGGTGACTGAACTTCTCCTAGCAGTTCATCCCCACAGCCAAGAGCAGACCCTCACGAGGCTGTTCTTCCTTGTATTGCTCATCATCATCAGCCCAAGAGGCAATCCACCGCATCACACACTGGAGTAGGGTATTACACCACAACGGTGGCCCGAACCAGTATAAACCCTGTGTCTCTTGTACTGTTCTTTCCATAGCTTAGATCTCAGTGCAGCGGAGGGGTGCAGGTAGGTAGGAGGTGAAATCTCCACGCGCACCCCAGTGCTCGAACCTCAAGGGTCTGCCGGAACCCGAAATCCGGCAGAGCTGACACATGTTTCCTTCGGCCAATCAGAATTTTACACGTGGAAATTTCCCATTGGTCTGAGCTGTTAACGGGTTATCAGATCCAAAACCGGACCCGATAGCTTAACAACGACCCGTTACGGTGGATGCCACGTGCCGGTTACCCTTGACGAAAGCACTTGTGTGGCGCGTGATTTATCATCATGGAAGTGGATACTTCCGTGATGATAATTTTGGTAATGTCATGGAACACTTCTACGACAGCATAGGTATGACTATCTTGATTTTGTCACAAAAGCATCATGGATGTACATGCATGACAGAAAATGTGACCTACTGTGACAAACACGTATCATCACGGAAGTGTCTTTTTTGTATTGCACGGCTTGGTTTTTGCTGCTTTGCGTGATCCATCGATACAAACCCCGACTAAAAAAGGCGAGGGCAGATCTTTTCCCGCACGGTAGGCAGGGGAATTTGGCATAGTTTGTTCGACAGATAGAGCAAGAGAAAGATGTGATGAAATGCTTGAATGTGTATTGGGCCCTTTCTTTCTTAGTTTTTTTCATGTGGGCCCTTTCAGATCACTACGACTACTAGCGTGCACGGTGTTGATTATTGGTTTATTGGTCCCCTTTATAATTTGTGCTAAAGTTTGACCATAGATTTAATTGACAAAATGTTAGTGCATGTAAAAATAAATCATATTTTTGGATTCGTATTTGAACATAGTTTTCGATGATATAAATTTTTATGACATGCATTAACATTTTTTAGTTAAATGTATGGTCAAAATTGGCACAAAATACGATGTGGAATGATAAATCACGACGAAGGTACCCCCACGCGGTCAATCCAGCACGCTGTACTAGTACCCTCCTTCTTTCTGCTCAGATTGTCGAACGAGCACCAAGAAAAAAGTGCATGCATTGGCCTAGACAGATGCAGCCCTCAACACGAGTAATGAATTGCTATTCACACGACCTCGTTTTTTCTGGATGCATGGGGAAGAACAACGAGGCAGGAAGGGATACAAGGAAATAATTAAGGTCGAGCGACTTAGCTTTGGAAAAATCTGATTTTATGGAGTGTTACCCACTATGGAGGTAGTATTAAGTAGTACTTACTAGTAACATAGTCTAGGCCCTAGGGTAGCTTGCTATAGCACGGACTCCAAGGAAATTTTTGTAGTACTACTCCTACCACTGTACTACTCCCACTACTGTACACTACTACTATGAGGACATCCAACCGTGTCCTGGCAGAAGACCATGAACACTGATTATTCGTTCATATTTACATTAGTTTTCACATAGCAAAATATCCCTGAAAACAACGGATGGAAAAATTTCACGACGAATGAGGGATTTGAATGTGGTGGGAGGGGTGGGGCTGGAAGGGGTTGTTTGGATCTTGCACGGGGTAGCCAAAATATTGGCGACCCTTTTGTCCACCTGTGCCTTTTCCACCTATGAACGACATAGAGATCGCGTGCTCCTCCTCCAGCGCGCGCTGGAGACGGGCTCACACGAGCTAGTTTTTATTTTTCCCAGGTCGCCACCCGAGCCAGCCGCAGACCGATCGGTGACCCGCAAATTACACCATCCAACCGTAGCCTCACAAATTCTGACAACAACTCAACTAACTAGACGAAATTCATGCAAACATGATGATATTTCATATAAACAATGATGAAATTCATATAAAATACCGGGTTTTCACATAAACACGGATTTCATTGCATTTAAATCAACTAAGCAGTGCTACTCCTGAACAACACAGGTATAATAATACCTAGCCTAATTGGTCGCCCACAGATCCCTTTGTCTTCCTCATGTCTGGCAGCACGATCACCGGACTGCCGGGAGCCCCAAAGGTATATGCTTCAGCGCAAAGGACGGCTCGCTTCCCCACCACTCAACTAAGTGAAATCCTTGGTTGATGTCTAAGATGGAGTCGAAGGGGCTTCTCCACTTCCGTGGGATGGGGTCGACGAAGGTCCTCGCAACAAAAGGACCTGGCAAGACACCTCTTGTGTACGCCGGCGTTGCCTCGGTGGTGGCCTTCATGGGCCCAAGCGGCGGTGGCCTCCCGTGTTCTACTTCTCCTCGATGATGGCGGCGGGTGCGGAGGCGCTGCACACCGACTCATCGCTCTCCGTGCACCCGACTTCTGTCTTTGGTTGCATGGCGTGACCGCAGGCACAGGCGTCTTAGCCACAAACACGGGAGACGCGGTCACAGACACAGGAGGCGCGGTACGAGGCGACAGCATGGACGGTAGTGACGACTCCCGTGCTCACCGCCGTGCCAGCATGGAGCAACTCGCTGCTCCTCGTCGACCCCGCGTGGGATCCACAGAAGTGGAGAAGCGAGGTGTTGAACCACGCGCCAGCTTGGGGCAGAAACTGGCTCTACCAGGTGAGGGAAGGGACGTGGATCAATGAGCTGCATAGCTCGTATCCGGCGGGCTCGGTGGGCCACCTAGCCGGCTTGGATGCTGGATAACTACTCTTCGTAAGCCATTGTAAGAGTGGAGAAAATGGTGAAGGAGGAGATAGGGGAGTGGCGAAGGTGTGCGATTCTTGGCGGCGTCTAGCCTCGTTTAAATAGGAGATTAAATAGAGGTAGGATGGGAGGAGCTTGGCCAGCATTGCGTTTAACGTTGGCCCGGTCATGAACGGACGTGTGGCCGGAGTGGGCTTCTCGGCTTTCACACGGGTTGCATGGAGGCATTTGAATGCGGCTAGGAGGCGTGTTCAGCCGAGCGTGCAGCGAGCAGCGCCCTCGACTCTGACATATGACACCATGCCATTCTTCCACTCACATGTGGGCCCATTGTTTACCTGGCCTGCCTGTCAGTGACCCAATGCAGGCAACACACGACAGAGGAGCCGGCTCTAGCAACGGGCAGGAATCACGCGCGGGAGGAGGTGGAGTTTTTGGTGGGCCAGGGCAATGAGAAGCGGGCATTTCATAAACCGAGGATTGCTCATTGAGTGTGACGTCATCTAATTCATGTAGGTTGATAAGCCTACTATATAATGTAAGAGAATTTTAATATTTTCATATATATGCGATAGCTCGTTCGATACATTCTGATTCATAAAGACCGCTGCAAACATCAATGTTCTACTTATCATAGATAAGATTGATTAATACTCGTAACAATCCATGTCCTTAACAAAGGGTGCATGCACGTATAGGTTGAGCGTGTGTCTTGCGTCGTGTGTTGTGTACGTGCAGGCGTGCGAGTGTTGCGTGCGTGCATGTGTATGAGTGAGGCTTACGTGCATGTGCACATTTCAATGTAGCATGCATGGATGTGTGTGTGTGTTTGTGCATGCATGCATACGTGTCAGTGTTGCATGCCTGCATGTGTGCGTGTGTTCGTGTGAGTGTTGCGTGTGTGTATGTGTACGTATTAGTAGTGCATGCATGCATGTGGGCATTGCGGGCGTGTTTATGCGCATGCGTGATGTGTTTGTATTAACTACATTAGCTCGTGCGTGTGTGCAATTAAAACAACCGATTCAGCATATCATCACAAGGCAACGTTGTCTGCTGTGGTTAGGGCGCGCGGGCTGCAAAGCTAAGGTCTCATGAGATTTTATAAAGTCATCGTAGGCGCCTCGTAGTTGAGGGGAACGTCTCCTCCCATTGAATGCACATCGCCGAAAATACTGAAAGGAATCCAAGATAAATGCGAGCACCAGGACTTTAACCCTGGTGGGCTGGGGATACCACTATCCTCCTAGCCATCCAACCACAGGTTGGTTAGCACCACAAAATGTATATGGTGACCATAATGACCTTATTATAAAGTCCAGTGACCATATTGTGCTTCTGCTTCAAATACAATGATCGCAAGTGTCATCAACAAAATACGAGCACGCTTCAAATACAATGACCATCAATGTCACAAAAAAATACCGAGATGTATGGTGAGCTAGAATGTATACGGTGACTGTAATGAACATATTTTGAAGTCCAGTGACCGTATAGTGCTTTATCTTGAAATACGGTGACCGTCACCTGTGAATGTGTCAGGGGCATACTTTTAGAGAGCCGAGAGATAGTTTGTGCGCGTACGTGAAAGTGGTGTAGTGATAGGGGGTGTGCGGTGGAGACAAAGAGAAATATGCCATTCGTTTCTCTTTCTCATGACTAATTTTTAGGAGAAAATATAAGCATTCACAATATAGAACAAATATCATTGGATGCACCATGCAATTAACTTTCATGTATAACTTTGTACTATTGTATATGCTTATTTTCTTAGTGGCCGATGGTGTGTGAGGTGTGGTGGGCACATCATTTCTAGTAGTGGTGGGTCGGCGTGAGGACTCATGGGTCAGTTCCGTCCTACACCACATAGGTCATACCGAGGCGCATTATACGAAGACCCATAGAGGACTCGACGTACAAGACGAGACTACTAGAGTTGTGGAGGACTCTATCCCCACTAATGATAAGCCAACTATATACAATTTGTAACTGTCGGTGTCAAAACCGGTGAATCTCGGGTAGGGGGTCCCGAACTGTGCGTCTAAGGCGAATGGTAACAGGAGGCAGGGGACACGATGTTTACCCAGGTTCGGGCCCTCTTGATGGAGGTAATACCCTACGTCCTGCTTGATTTTTCTTTATGATATGAGTATTACAAGAATTGATCTACCACAAGATCAGAGAGGCTAAACCCTAGAAGCTAGCCTATGGTATGATTGTATGTTATCCTACGGACTACAACCCTCCGGTTTATATAGACACCGGAGGGGGCTAGGGTTACACAAGGTCGGTTACAAGGGAGGAGATATACATATCCGTATTGCCTAGCTTGCCTTCCATGCCAAGTAGAGTCCCATCCGGACACGGGACGAAGTCTTCAATCTTGTATCTTCATAGTCCAATAGTCCGGCCAAAGGATATAGTCCGGCTGTCCGGAGACCCCCTACTCCAGGACTCCCTCAGTATCCCCTGAACCAGGCTTCAATGACGATGAGTCCGGCACGCAGTATTGTCTTCGGCATTGCAAGGCGGGTTCCTCCTCCGAATACTCCATGGAAGAGTTTGAACACAAGAACAGTGTTCGGCCTTAAAAAATAAGTTCCACATACCACTGTAGAGAGAATAATATTTCCACAAATCTAATCTGCTGACACGTTTTGACAGCATGACATCACGCCATGGCCCGGTCATTATTCAAACCGTTTTTATCAACCAGCACCGCACATATCGCGAGGCGGTTTTCTTGACACGTCTTGTCAACGCAGAGATTGTGTCCCCCTTATTACGGGATTCTCATCAATATGGACGTGGGTAACCCAACCGTGCCATCAATTACGGTGCCTGGGAAATAAGCGGTTTTATCAGGCAAGTGGGGAGACACATTGCCTCTTCCGCCCTTATAAAGGGACAAGGATTTACTCTTTTCACCCACGCCTTCTTCCTTGCTTACCCATTCCCGCACACTCGAGCTCTAGAGCCCAAGCTCGCGTTCTTCCTCTCAAACCACCCCAAGCATGTCCGGAGCAGGAGGCAAGTGGATGGTGTCGTCCGTCACGGAGGAGAACATCAAAAAGTTATGGGAAGCCGGATATCTGGTCGCGAACATCGTGCACCGGCTGCCTGATGCAGGGCAGATCCTCCCTACGCCCAAACCCCATGAGAGGGTAGTTTTTCTTACCCACTTCGTCCGCAGACTGGGATTTCCTCTCCACCTGTTCGTTCACGGACTCATGTTCTACTATGGGCTGGATTTTCATGATCTGGCCCCCAATTTCATCCTCAACATCTCGGCGTTTATCGTCGTGTGCGAGGCCTTCCTCCGCATCAAGCCCCATTTCGGCCTGTGGCTGAAGACATTTAAGGTCAAACCGAAGGTGGTGGTCGGCCAGCAGGCAGAGTGTGGAGGCGCCATGGTGGTCAAGATGCCTAACATCACCTGGCTTGAGGGCTCCTATGTGGAGACCATAAAGGGGTGGCAATCGGGGTGGTTCTACATCACCAAGCCGCGCGACTCCAACTGGGTGGCGGCCCCCAAATTTCGATCCGGAGTCCCCACGCGGCTCAACTCCTGGAAAGAGAAGGGCCTGTCCTGGGGTTCTTCGGTAGAGCTGACCGGACTCCAGACCTTCATCCAGAACATGATGAACAAGAAAATCAAGCTTGTCAACGTGGTCTAGGTTATGCTCTTCCGCCGGATCTTTCCGTATCAACGACGAGCATTTGATTTATGGGAGTTTGACTAGGCCAAGCACCAGATGCTGCGAGAGCTCTATGACACGATGCACGAGGACGTCTGGAGGGTGCTGTTCAAGAGCGCCGAGATTCCTCCCTCACTCACCGAGGACCGCGGACTCAGCGCAAAGCACCGCGCCCATCCGGTAGGCTTTTTATATCTCTCAGGGTATTTAGGTGCCCCGGTTTAGTTATGTGCATGATCTAAGCTTCCATGTCATTAACAGGACTGGATAGAGACAGCGGAGCAGCTTGATTACCCAGCCCCCCTGCCCGAGGATCCTGCAGACGCTCCTCTAACGAAGATGCTGACTCCGGCACCTTACGAGGTGCCGGCAAAGAAGGCCAAGAAGAAGGCCACCGGGGCCCGAAAGGGTCTCCGGCGCAAGGTTGTATCGAACTCATCGTCCGATGACTCCGACGCGCACTCCTCCCACGAAAACAAGGAGGAGGAGCAGAAAAGTTCTTCCCACCCAGCCGGGGGAGACAAGAAAAGGAAGGCCGACCCATCCAAGCCGAAGGGTCCAAGCAGGTAAGGACCCTCCCTCCAGACTGCGCCACGACGGCCGCCGACAGCGGCGACGAGTGGCTACCCAGGGACAAGCCCCTAGCGAAGTCATAAGTGTCCGGACACCATAGTACTTCATGGTATGTTATATTGCACTACCTCTCCTCATGCTGAACATGATTATGCAATCCGTCCCGAGCTTATCTCAACGTACCCTCGTCGAGCGGCTCTTTAGACTCGTCGGATATGAACAACGGTTCTCCTCCGACCGCTTCCACCCCTCGCCCTAAGGACAACGCTGAGGTGTTGTCTCACAAGGCACCGAGCCAAGGGGAGGTGGCCCTGGGGGCAGCTCGCGGCTACTTCCTGGACCTTGGGTACCAAGGGAGCGAGGCTCCTACGAGCTCAGAGTTTGGGCCCCAGCCGGACACTGCGCCGGAACCTCTGATGGTTTCGGACTCCGGCAGGCGGTCCCCCGTTAAGGGGCCAACCATCCGTGCTGGTTTCCTCTGTCCATCGAGAGGGACCAGATAACTTGCTGGAAGCGCTTCACAGCGCTTCCATCGATGAAGAGCACCGCACTATCATGAGAGCGGTGGTCGAAAAGGTTCAGTCCGCCAAAAACGGACTGACCGAAGCTTGTGCCAGCATCCTAACAGGCTTTGAGGTAAGCGATCAAAATATAAGAAAATGGTACCGCATAGATAGTAGCACTTGATGCTCTGTTCAGCGTTCAAGAAGAAAAGCCGAATAGAGGATCAAATGGTGAGTCAGGAGTCTAATCAGAATGTGTCTATGTGTATGTGCAGGCTTCGCTGCTGGCCGCTGCCGCACGTACTGTGGAGGTCTCTGCACTAAAGCAGGACCTAGAGCGGTCCGAGACCGAGCTCGGCCTTACCAAGAGTCAGCTCGAGGAGAACAAAGGTAAGCAATACCTTTGTCTATATATTACTCCTAAAAAGGAGTTCGGGTGTAAGGTAATAGGATCATCATGGATTTGTCACGGGCCACGATCGAAGTGGCGACCCTGAGGGAGGCGTTGGCCAAGGCCGAAGACAGAGCGGCCAAGGAGCGCATTGAACGGGAGAAGCAAGAAGCCCGAGTAGGCGAGATACAGGAAGAGCTCGAGGCTCTTGCCAAAAAGCACGAGTCCTTGGAGCTGGACACTAAGACGCGAGAGTTTGAGCTCGTGCAGGCGCTTTAAAGCGTCCGGAGCGCCAAGGCCGAAGCCCACAAGGCCCTTCAGGAGATTGACGCGGTGAAGAAGATAGCAGCGGGTAAGGCATTCATTATGCAAAGCAAGCATGTGAAGGAGACTTTCCTTTTTCTTACCCGAGTTTGGAGCTCTCCAGGAGCATTTGTAGATCTTCCCCGCAGTGTACTAGATGCCGCGGAGTTTTACCGAGCTGAGGAGGGGAGTTCGGCGAAGAAGTTGTTCTGGTCTCAGTATGTTGGGACCGAACACCCCATGCCCTTGAGCGACCAGCTGAAGCAGTTGGTCGAGCTTCACAAGGCGGCCGAACTGGACATGATGAGCCTTATAGTCCGGATGTGGCCTGGCGAGCCCCTGTCGGGCAGCTACGTCGGTCTGGTGAGGCGGCTTGTGGAAGCCTGCCCACGGCTTGAAGTCACAAAGCGGTCCGTCTGCATCGAAGGTGCACGCAGGGATTTTGCCCGGGCGAAGGTGCACTGGGCGAAGCTGGACGCCGTGAAGCTGGTGAAGGAGGGGCTGCCAGAGGGCAAGGAGCATCGCTGCCCCGAAAACTATTATGAGAGTGTCCGAAGGGCTCTCGCCTAGTGGCGGATGAGTGTGCCAAGGATGTAATTTTTTAATGAACATGCTCATGTGATCCTCTAATGTGAAACGAGTTTATTTGCGCCATGGGACGCTCTCTTAATTTAAAATATTACCTTCTGTGTGGCAATTTATAAAATCTGAGAGTTGGCCATTCATCGGCTTCTGCCCCCATGTAACTAGTACTGGGGTGTTCAGGATATAAATGAGAACTCTTTACCCCAATTTTGGGTCCTTCGAGGGAGGTGTTCAGCGCAACAAACCAGGCAATCGGACTATAATGCTTTATCACTCTCACTTAACCATAGAAGTCTACGATTTTAAATTTTTGCGAAGCCCCTTGTATTCGGAGGGCCGAATTTGGGGCACTATACACGCCTAAGCCGGACAAGGCCGACTCTTCGCCCGAAGCGGAAACAGTCTTTAAGGACTTGATACCTCTCGAACAGCGACCAGTCTCTCGCCTTATCACGACAGCCAGTTTTTGGCTTTCTCTACTGAGGTGCTCGTCCGGAAGAACCGGGACACAATCGCAGTAGTTCTCCCACCGCTACCTTAGCCGATATAACGGAACGTAAGGTACCAAAGCATGGGAGCCGGGCAAACCCAACATTTGACCAAAGACATGATTCGGAGCTAATGCATATAATGCTATAAGTTCGGGGTGCGCACTGTCGACAGTGTTCGGACTTGTGGCGCCGTATTATGGGGTAAACGAGAGCCCCTGGCGTACTTACCGTATCCGAACGTACGGGTGTGGATTGTCGTAAATGGACATATAAGAGAAAAAAAGAAGAAAAATTAAATAATGCAATGATAGACTATTGATATGCATTGTTTTTTAAATAATACGTCGAAGCGTAATGGTACAAGTAGTGCAATAAGCAGAAAGCAGGACAATTTGAAATGTCCTATCCCAGGGCGAGCTGCACATAGATTAGTAAAAAACGGGTATGTCAATTATTATTAGAGACCACCTGGGGTTCCCGTGTTCATCTTAGCTCCTTGCCGCCTTGGTTGTTGCTTCCGGAATGTGTCCGGCAATCGTGCTGCCGAGAAGGGCTTCCAGAGAGTTAGGCCCTGAAAGAGAAAAGGAATGATAAAGGTATACAGCCCCTAGGGCGGTTAAGCCACATTGCGGGGCGTGTCCTGATCGTGCCCCTGCCTATATCCATGGTATTTTCAGTGTGTAGTTATGTACGTGCAACACGGATTTCGTCGCTTGACTAGGACTGGGACTGGGGCCAAATTTCTAGGCGAGCTCTGATCATGCCAGGCGATCCTGTTGTAGCTTGTTCCGGACTCGTTTGAAGGTGTCTGGGGGATGTGACGCCGAACCAGTGGCCTGCCTTAAAAGGCTACTTTGTGCTTCTGCCGCAAGGGCCGCAGTGTGCTCTTCCGTGCGGAGTGAGCATTATGTGTTTCCATTTACTGTTATGACCCCCTGGGTCCTGGAATCTTGAGCTTGAGGTATGTGTAAAGTGGCACCGCATTAAATTTTGCGAATGCTGTCCGTCCGAGCAGTGCATGATAGCCACTGCGAAACGGGACGATATCGAAGATTAACTCTTCACTTCGGAAGTTCTCCGGTGATCCGAAGACCACTTCCAGTGTGATTAAGCCTGTGCAATGGGCCTCTACACCTGGGATGACACCTTTTAAATGGCTTTTTCCGCTGACCGGATCTAGGGCCTTTGAATCCGGCATTGACTGCCGTATCTTCGGTGTTATCCCCGTTATTGCGGCGCTTTGGACTGTTACGAAGTTGCCTACCATTAACATCTTTGGTATCCGAAGTGTCCGGATTGCTCAATGTGTTGTTGCTGCGTGCCAACAGCTATCCTCGCCCGCGCAGAAGCGGGTCATGAGTGTTGTGAGGGTTGCAATAGATTTTGGCTTCTCCTAGCCGAGGTGGCGGGCGAGCGACTCGCCGCGGATGTTATGCTTGAATGCCGCTAGGGCCTCTGCATCCGGACAGTCTACAATTTGGTTTTTCTTAGTCAGGAACCAAGTCCAGAATTGTCTGGCCGATTCTCCTGGCTGCTGGGTTATATGGCTCAAGTCATCAGCAACCGGTGGCCGCACATAAGTGCCCTGGAAGTTGTCAAGAAATGCATCTTCCAGATCCTCCCAACTATCGATGGAATCTGCTGGCAAGCTGTTCAGCCAATGCCGAGCTGGTCCTTTGAGTTTTAGTGGGAGGTACTTGATGGCGTGTAGATCATCTCCGTGAGCCATGTGGATGTGAAGGAGAAAATCCTCAATCCATACAGCGGGATCTATTGTGCCATCGTATGATTCGATATTTACGGGTTTGAAACCCTCCGGGAATTCATGATTCATAACTTCATCAGTGAAGCACAGGGGGTGTGCAGCGCCTCTGTGCCGGGCTATATCCCGACGCAGTTCGTACGAATCTTGTCTACTGTATTCGGCCCGGCCGGATTTACTCTTGGTGTATCCGACGCGACGATCATCATCCCGTGTTGGCGCGCGTGTCCATGACCCTTATATTGACCTTGCGATTTTTGCCTTACTGTCCACTACGTCTCGCATTTCCCTTGTGTTGTCCCGGGCCTTAGTATTTTTGATTGAGTAGCGACGGGGTGCAGGCTGAAACGCCTCTCTGGCTCGGCCACGCGGTGGCCGGTCAGCCGCATCGCACACTGGTGATTGAGGTTTCAATGCTTCCTCCTCGAGGTGAGGTAGCAACCTGCGTTTTGGGTAACTCATGGAGGGGCGCTTGAGTTCATACTCCTCGGCCGCAAGGACTTCGGTCCACCTGTCTGCTAGCAAGTCTAGATCAGCTTGAAGCTGTTACTGCTTTTTCTTTAGGCTATTTGCCGTGGCCATAAGCCGACGCTTGAAGCGCTCTTGCTCGACGGGGTCCTCAGGCATGATTAATTCTTCGTCACCGAGGCTCGCCTCGTCTTTAGAGAGAGGAATGTAATTGTCCTCCTCCGGTTCTCCATCTGCTGCCCGCTCTGGGGGGCTAGCTTGTTCGTCCTCTGGATCTACATCACGCTGGAGGGGATTGTTGTTGTCTTTGGCACTATCCGGAGTGTTATTACCTCCTGTGCCGGCATCACTGCTCTTGTTGTGGTGGGACTTAGAGCAGCGCCACTGACATCGGCGTTTGGGTTGCTTCTTGGAGGGGTCATCCTCTGCTATCTCGTCGCCATTGCCTTTTTTGGGGGTGTCCACCATGTATATGTCATATGCTGAGGTGGCAATCCAGTGCCCTGTGGGCGGTGGTTCCGGTTCCTCTTCGGCGTCGTCGTCCATACCGTCGAAGTCCTCGGAGTCGAAGTCGAGCATGTTGGTTAAGTCGTCCATAGTGGCTACTAAGTGGGTGGTGGGTGGGCAGCAAATTTCTTCGTCGTCCGCATCCCATTCTAGCCGGACATAGTTCGGCCAAGGTTCTCCTGATAGGGAGAGAGACCTTAATGAATTTAGCACATCGCCGAAGGGCGAGTGCTGAAAGATATCCACGGAGGTGAACTCGATGATCGGCGCCCAGTCGGGTTCGACGGGTACGGATGTAAGCGGCTCGGCGTGCGTGGCCGGAGATGAATCCAGCGGTTCGGCGACACGGCTCTCGTAAGGGGTGAAGTCAGTATTTGGCTCTATCGCCACTGAGAGTGCGGCCTCCATGGCGGGGTCCATCCCTCCACCCTCGGATGGTGCGACTTGCTCCGGATTAATGGCCGGAGTAGTTGCAGATGCGATCTCCCGAACATTGTCCGATGGCAGAGTTACGTCATGCTCATCACGACTGTGCGGCGCGTCCAACTTGGGCTCGAATCCGTCGAAGATCAAGTCTCCGCGGATGTCGGCCGTGTAATTCAAGTTTCCAAATCTGACCTGATGGCCAGGTGCGTAGCTCTCGATCTGCTCCATATGGCCAAGCGAATTGGCCCGGAGTGCAAAGCCGCCGAATACGAAGATCTGTCCGAGGAGGAAAACCTCACCCTGGACCGCATCATTACCGATGATCAAAGGAGCCATCGAGCCTTATGGTGACGACATAGTCAAACTCTCAATGAAAGCACCAATGTCGGTGTCAAAACCGGCGGATCTCGGGTAGGGGGTCCCGAACTGTGCATCTAAGGCGGGTGGTAACAGGAGGCCGGGGACACGATGTTTACCCAGGTTCGGGCCCTCTCGATGGAGGTAATACCCTACATCCTGCTTGATTGTTCTTGATGATATGAGTATTACAAGAGTTGATCTACCACGAGATCAGAGAGGCTAAACCCTAGAAGCTAGCCTATGGTATGATTGTATGTTGTCCTACGGACTACAACCCTCTGGTTTATATAGACACCGGAGGGGGCTAGGGTTACACAAGGTCGGTTACAAGGGAAGAGATATACATATCCATATTGCCTAGCTTGCCATCCACACCAAGTAGAGTCCCATCCGGACACGGGACGAAGTCTTCAATCTTGTATCTTCATAGTCCAACAATCCGGCCAAAGGATATAGTCCGACTATCCGGAGACCCCCTAATCCAGGACTCCCTCAGTAACCCTAGGCCCCAAGTATGTTATATAAGCCCGGGGGCTAGTTTGTCGATAGTATACACACACAATGGTTGGTATTCACATGTACTTTGTACACACCCCAATCACAAATATACAGTACCAGGAGTAGGCTTTTTCCTCAACTGCAAGGGCCCGGACTTGGGTAAAACTTTGTTTCTTATTACCATCTAGCCTAATAGTCAGGGATATCCTACCGAATGACCTGATGGAGTAATATCCGCTGGCTTGTAAAAGAAAGGTGGGGTGGGGGCAATGTGTGCGAAAGAGGCCTAAAGATAGTATGCGTGCAGGAGACACATAGGCAGATATATCTACATATAGAGGGCTAGCAGAGACCGTGCATGTGTGAAAGTGCTAGTTATCGACTAGAGGGGGGTGAATAGGTGATTTTTATGGAAGTCTTAAAAGCACGAGGTCTTTGAAGACAAATAGTAGAAATGAACCTATTGATATGCAGTGGAAGGTAGACTACACTAGACAGGCCATAGTCAATTAAGCAATGAAGTGAAAGCACGAAGACTATCAGCAGCTAGGTAGTATGGATCAGGATGGAAGACAGTATGAAGCCAAATAGTTAATAGACTTCACTCAGTGAAGTCAATCAAGACACACAGGCAGGCAATGACTTCACGAAGACAAACTGTAAAGTAAAGGGAAGTGAAGGATAGAACCAGTTGCTTGGTGAAGACAAGGATTTGGTGGACCAGTTCTAGTTGTTGTGACAACTGTACGTCTGGTTAGGGAGGCTGAGATTTAACTCAAAAGACCACATATTCACCTTATTCCCCTTGAGCTAAGGACACCCAGTCCTCACCCAATCACTCTGGTAAGTCTTCAAGGCAGACTTCCAAACCTTCACAGACTTCGTTCACCGGCAATCCACAATGGCTCTTGGATGCTCAGAATATGACGCCTAACCTGCTGGAGGATTCACAGTCCTCAAGTGTAACAAGTCTTCAGGTCACGTAGACAGAAAAACTTCAGTGATGCCTAACACTCTTTGGCTCTGGGTGTTTTGTGCTTTGTCCTTGCAAGGATCTCTCTCTCAAATGCTTCCGAGGTGGGTTGCCCTCAAACGAATAAAAGTCATGCACTAACTCTGAGCAGCCACCAATTTATGGTGTAGGGGCTATTTATAGCCAGGAGGCAACCAGACCTGATTTGTCTGAAATGACCCTGGGTCACTAAGGAGCCGACACGTGTCCAATGGTCGGATTTCAAACACATGCGGCAGCTTGACTTGGGCTACAAGTAAAGCTGACTCATCCGTCTCTGGATAAGATTTTCTATCATTGTCTTCGCTCAAAGACATAGGATTTGGTTGAGCATCACTTCAGTCACTTTGGCTTTGTTCACTTGGACCCCACTTAACAGTTCGGTGGTTCCTATGACGCAACAAAGAAGAAAAGGAAACTAAGAAACAAATATGTCTTCGCACTCCATAATCTTCATATGAATGTCATCTCATGTCATAACCTTCATCGTGAGTGTCTTCACGTACCACAATGTTCCTCAATGTCTTTACACATTTTTAGGGGTCATCTCTGGTAGGTAAACCGAATCAATAAGGGACTACTACCTGTGTTATCCTGCAATTCTCACTAACACATTAGTCCCTCAACCAAGTTTGTCGTCAATACTCCAAAACCAACTAGGGGTGGCACTAGATGCACTTACAATCTCCCCCTTTTGGTGACTGATGACAAACTGGTTGAAGTTTTCAACGGGGATAAAAGTATGTGAGATTTAAGGATAAAAGCATTTTCTTCATAAGTTGCAAAAGGATCCCCATGAAGATGTGCGTATAAGTAGTTTTCCTTTGAATGAAAATGCACATGGCAGGTTTTACTTTGTGGAGATCCTCTTCAACTCATGAAGACAATTCATCATGCATATATAAGTATAATGAAGGTAAATGACATGCACAATGAAAAATGGGCGTCTGCTGAAATGACTTCATGCGGGATTTATCATCGCATCACAAAGTAGAAGCAAAACGTGGCAGACGACCATCATGTTTAAGTGTTACAACTCAAAAGCCAAATTGTTTCAAAACGAGAGTTGTAAGAACTTAGCAAAGATAATGCAACCACCCATATGGACCCGCTTGAAGACTATCAACCTCATATGCTTCTCCCCCTTTTGTTAGTAATGACCAAGAAGGTTTGAAGACATAGAGGATCTACTCGTTCCCAGCAGGAGTAGAAGATGGAGCAGGGTCGTCGTTGGTGTTTGGTGGTGCAGACGGGCCTGACGTAGTATCTTGATGCAGTGCAGCCAAAGTTGGTGAAGTGGCGTCGTCTTCTTCATCGACGACTCTCGCAACAATAGTTATAGCCGAAGATGAATGCTCAGAATCTTCAATGGAGGGAGTGCGATGCCAGCTTGCATTTTGAGGAGGCCTGGAGTCAAACTTGAATTTCTCTGTGAAGCCATCTTCATGCAGATCATCTTCAGAACATAGCAGCGTGAGGCTCTTCGAGGACCGCCTACAGGCTTCATGTGCAACGAACGAGTTCTTGGTGGCCAAGCTGCGGATGCGATTAACATCCACCAAGAGACTCTGCATCTAACGCTTCAGCCAGTCATGATGCCTATCCTGCTTTTGATGCAAAGCCACCAGAAGCTCTCGGTCATTGAGTACATGAGGGCGCTTCTGAGGCCTTTGAGCAATTGTGCTTGCAATGGCTTCAGTGTTGGCTCGGTGCGGAAAGTGCATGTTGCCAGCCAGAGGGTGTGCAGGAGTTGCAGCATTGGGCATAAGAATTCCTTCGATTGGTTGCGAGAAGCTTTGAAATTCAGCATTCTGAAGGTGGAGTGGCTTATTTGCAGGCTCGGGGTAGATGGCTTCAATGGACATATCAACTTCAGGAAAAAAACAATATGGTTTTGCACTGAAGGCTGATAGTCAATGGTGGAATGAAGATTAATCAAGCGCATCACCCATGGTGCATAGAACTTCAGGCCAAACATATCAATCCCAGAAGAAGCAAGCAGTCTGATGAAGAAATCCTGGGTGTTGAACCTGGTGCCATGGATGATATAGAATACCAAAGTCTTCATGGTGCCTTCAAGTTTAGCTTCAGAAGAATGTCCCTTGATGGGCCATAGAGTATGCCTCAGAATATGATACATTGTGCGTGGCAAGTACTCGCGGTACTTCACAAATAACTCCTTTGGGTATTCGGCGTCTTATGGCAATGGCTTCATCATGCTAAGCATTTGGCTCATATTGGGCTCAGGCTTCTAAAAAATGCTCTGCACCTCATTCCTATGAAGCTGACAACCAGGTTCATATAACTCACTTGGAGTGGGTAGGGAAGTCAGCTCAATGATGTCTTGAGCTTTCGCTTTGTGATGAACATCACCTGTCATCCACTGAAGGAACCAAGTCTTCGGATTCCAGTTGTAGCCTCGAATGTGTAAAGTGGCATAGAATTGCAGTAGAAGCTCTTCATTCTAGTGTTCCTTATCAGTCACAAAGGTCAGAAGACCAACATCCCTAAAAAAGTCAAGAGCCTCTTCAAGACATGGCAGCCCAGCCATAGCATCATAGTCCAGATGCTTCTGTGGAAACATTCGGTCTTGGTTGTACAAGATGCATGAGTAATAGCTTCACTGCTGATGGCTCCAAAATCTGTCAGAGGATATCTTGGGCTTCGTGTGTGGGTTCTTGGCGTTGTCAAAGAAAGAATTGTGCTCTCTGAAGCTGAGCACATTGAATGACCCCTGAGTGGTGACAACATTTGGAAGCCTTGGCAGACGTGGCTTTGGCTTCTGAACTTGAGGCATATGCTCCACACGATAATCATACTGTGGCCTGGGAGCAGTTGATGGAACCATAATAGGCCATCTGACGGTGACAAGCTCACCTTCATGATTGAGTGCATGCTCCATGGTATGTGGTCATGGTGGAGGAACAGCACAATCAGAGGTGATAGGCGTCATGGTGGCTTCAGCATTCACATCCGCTTTAGGCTCCACATTGTGTTCAGCCATGACAGAGTCATTGGCTTCAGTGGCGTTGTTGGTGGCAGCCTCATTGTTTTCAACCTCCATCGGTTCAACGACTAGAGGGTCGGGCACGATCACATTCTCCTCGAGAATGACTGGATCACTTTCTGGGGGTGTGGCTTCTCTCTCCTCTTCTCTTTCTTCTCCTTTTTCTTCATCAGCTGATGCAGCCAGAATGTCTTTAGCAGTCTTGGCTTCAGACTCAGAGGCAGTCACAGAAGGAGTGGCTTCAGGAAACACTTGGCGTGCTACTGGGCTAGTGTGTTGTGCTTCTTCTTCTGGGATGCTCGACATGGATACTTGTGGCCTAAGTCCCTTGCGAAGCCTGCAGAATGCTGGCGACGCCTTTGGAGAAGGGGTGGTCTGTTCCATGTAGTCTTTATCATCAAGAACTGAAGAGGTAACTTGAGCAGGAGGAGTTCGTGGTGTCTCGTCTTGAACTGGGGTGTCTTGTTTTTGGCGCTCGGCCCATGAGTCATCTTGAGCAATTGGCGTCAATGGACGACCAATGCTAATAAGTTCACTACTCGTTGGAGCAGGCGATGATACTGACTAGGGCTCAAGCTGAGGAAGGACTTCATCATCATGTACAATGTCTTCATGACCAATGTCTTCAGCTACAGTGGGGTCAATAGCTGGAACTTCTTCACTCTCTGGACCCTCTGTGGAAGTAGGCTCGTGGATCATAAGGCGACGTTCTCGGTCTGTTGAAGCAGGAAGAGCAACAGAGATAGGTTCAACTATGAGGGGCTCTAGGGAAGCAACACGCTCTTTCTTTGAAGACTTTGAAGCCTTTGTCTTCAGTCTCTTCTTGGAGGGAGCATCATCAGAGGTGTTCTTGAGCTTCCTCTTTCTGGCTTCGGCCTCCTCTTGCCGTGTTTTCTTCATTTCTAAAGCTGCTGAGGGGACCTTTGGCTTTGAGCCATTCATGTTGGCAGGGAAAACAACGCTTGGTCGATCCTGCCATTGGGCTTCGGGTTAGGCTTCAGTAGACTTCTTCTTTTGCTTGGCAGCCATCCTGGGGTCGATGCCAGGACGCCCAAGAGCCTTTCGCTTCTCAGCTTCATTATAAGCTTGAACACATTTCTACGCATAATACTTCATGCGCTCGCGTGAGCCTTTGGCTTCTTCATGCTTCTTGTGGAATTCAGCCTTGAGATCAGGCAACATCTTCTTGAAGATTTGCACATCAGCCACACTGAGCTTGGCCATGTGCTTCTTGAAATGCGTCTTCTCATGATCAATCTTGTTCTTGAGCTCAACGATTTTCTGAGCTAAGGCCAATTCATTTGCAATAGCTCCATGAAAAGTGACGCTGATGTCCATCGGTGGCTGCAAGTCATCAATATTGATGCTCTGGTCGTCAAACCATTCATCGATGAAGTTGTTCAGAATGTCAACATCAAAGAGGGGAAGATCATTGAAGATCTCCGCCTCTTGCTTGCTCTTGATCAGCATCTCTAGAGCTTCATCACCAAGATCCTTGTCGTTGGACAGATGAATGGTGTCTTCCTCGTTGCGCAGAACGGCAGCAGGAGTCAAGTCATGCCTAGAAATCTTCTTGGGCTTCTTGGTCTTCTTGGTCTTCTTGGAGACATGAGATAAGTCTTTGGACTGCACACTGGGTTTAGGAGGTGCAGGCTTCAAGGGCTTCATAGGTGAAGCGGTTGGTCCAGCTGATGGCTTCGAAGCTTTTGCCTTCTTCCTCTTCTGCTTTGGTGATGCTGGCACATCTTCAGAGTCCGCGTCTTCAGGAAATTGATCCACCGTGGCCCTCTGAGAAGCAATGTGTGAGAGGAGCCCATCGAAGCTGGTGAATGGGCCGATGGCATTGGGATTGGCTTCACGAGTTCCATCCTGTCTTGGAGCAGAAGGACCGGGGTTGAAGTTGAGTCCAAGCTCCATTTTGTTCTTTCCAGCTGACTCCTTTGCAAACTGGTAGTTATGCTTGAAGAGATTGTCTTCGCGACACCATAGCAAAGACGATGTGTCTGCATTTTCAGGCTGCGGTCCTTTGACCATGCAAGGATAGAAACCTTGAGCAATAGCTTCAGGCTTTGACTTGGGTTGCAGGTCCTTGTAAAGAATATCGCCCCACGGGCGCTAGATAGCGTTCTTCCCAGCATATTTAGCAGTGACAAAGTTGTACTTGAACCACTATTCTGCCCAATATCTTTGGAACCATTGAATCCAGGTCTTGCGCTGATTGTAGTTCTCCTCAGGATCTGTCTTATATAGTTCATATAGATCTGGAGGCAGATCTAGAGCAGTATTTCCACGGCGCTATCTGCCACCCTTCCTAGTAGATTTCTCAGTGGCCATGATATTCAGACAGATAGGCTTTAGAACTATGAAAGGCTTCCATCTACTGGTCAGACAAGAACTGGCTTCAGGGGAGTGAATGTGATGTTGTAAGAACTCTGCAAATGAATACAGACTATGAGAACCAAGGGATTCTCCCACGGACTTGTACCTGTGACAGCATTATAGATGCGAGGGAAGGGAAGAGGTCATATGCATCCTCAGAAGATTTTGAAGATAAATCAGTTTGAAGACATTGACCTCATAGAGGGAAGACAATCACTTATTTGAAGAGAGGCGGTTCCAGATTTGTATGAATACAGGAATAAGTACAAGTGAATATACTTTGCAAGATAGGAGATTCAGAAAGAGACAGATCCATATTTGGAAGAGTATAAACCACTTTGGGTTGAAGTGGATGGATTTGATAGATCAAAAAGACTGTAAAAAGTGAAAGTTATTTACCCCCACACAAACTGCTAGACGAGACGGAAGGGTGTCCGAGCAGTTCCAATCTCCCGCGCCCTAACTCGGCGGCGGAAGCGGAGAAGACGAGGTCCATGGCCAGCGTAAGGACAACGTCGAAGAGGTCGCGACAGCTAAGCACTTCGTCTTTGGCGTCGACGCAAGCTAGCGGTGGCGCTAGGGTTTGAGCGAGCTGGCGAGGTGGACGAAGAGATAATGACCGCGTGGGTTGGGTATTTATAAGGTAGGGGGCGGCACAGGGCAATTACGTAGGTACCCCTGGCGGTTCACATCTGATGGACACATAGCATCCATGCAACTCATTGAAAGTTGTTCCATGTTCCCACGCACGCCTAGTTTGTGGGGTGGTCGTTCCGGCTTCTCCGGCATTCAGGAAAAAGAGATATAGCATTGAAAGCGGTTTTAAATGTGTGTGTCTCTGTATTTTTAGCTGACGAGGATGCAGTGAAGACATTCGACAGGTTTCAACAGAATGCATATGACTAGATAGAGAGAGTGTGAGGAAGAAGCATAGAAGGGGTTAGGGTCCGATCACATTCACTTAGTTCAGAAAAATGACGAAGTCAAACACATAGCTATAAGTGAATGATGTAGTGTATATATATATAATATCTTATCCTAAAGGACCAAATCAACATTGCGAAGATAAACCTTGAAGTCAAATCAATGTTGAATATAAACCAAATGCAAAGATAAAACAATCATGACGCCAAACACAAATCTTCGAGAAATTTTGGTGGTGGCCTTACCCACTGTATAGGAAGTATTAGACCCAAACACCACACACAATTATCGTGGCGCTCCGAAGTCAAATTCCATGTTAATGTATTCTGTCGGCGTTCTGGGAATGGGGGTCCCCAGACTTGCCTGCCTGCGGCCTGCGGCGTGGCTCAGAGGGGGGCCCAGCACGGCCCATCTTCACCAACAAAGACCCAAGACCCTCGCGAGGGGCCAAGCCTCGCAGGGCGGACGACGCGGAGCTTCCTCAAGCACGGCCTCATCAGGCTGGCTCGCGAGGAGGCGGAGAGATCAAGGCGGGGTACCTCACGAGGTGCCCATGACGCAAGCCATGACGACCAAAGGCGCCAGGCGGGTGCCAGCCCGCGCAGCGTCCTCCTTTCCTCTTTGATGCAAAAGGAGCAAGCGCAGCCGCGGAGTACCGAGGCATCAGGCAAAGGTTGCCATTTCGGTGCAACAAGACCAAGACCAGGAGGACTGCAAGACGGAGGTCATTGTGGAGCCCAAGACGGCGTCACCACCAGAGCTTTGTGCAGGCGAAGACTACTTTTGTCAGGATAGCTGGTACTAGTTGTCCCCCTTCAAATTAGCCCGCCATTGTTGGCTCCCTTCCCGCTCGATATTTGGGAAGAGGACCAGGGCCTCTATAAATAGGACCAGCCACCCACAGAACAAGGGGGCGGGGAGAAACAGAGAGAAAGAGAGAAAAAACGAGGAAGGAAGAAGGAGGAGAGAATCAAGAATTAGGGCATCGAGAATTAGAGAGAGAGAGAGAAGGGTGACTGAACTCCTCCCAGCAGTTCATCGCCCCGGCCAAGAACTGTCCCTCACGACGCTGTTCTTCCTTGTATTGTTCATCATCAGCCCAAGAGGCAATCCACCACACCACACACTGTACTAGGGTATTACACCACAACGGTGGCCCGAACCGGTATAAACCCTATGTCCCTCGTGTTGTTCTTTCCATAGCTTAGATCTTTGCGTGGCGGAGGGGTGCAGGTAGGTAGGAGGCGAAATCTCCACGTGCACCCTAGTGTTCGAACCTCAAGGGTCCGCCGGAACCCGAAATCCGACATTTGGCGCACCAGGTAGGGGGTGCACCGGAATTCATCTTCCACCACCCCGTTCTCCTCCGACCATCGCGCCCATGTCTGACGCTCGTCGGGCCCGCGCCGAGCTCCGGGCCGCTCTCGCTTCCTGCGTCGCCTAGACGGCTCCTGTCGGCGGGCGTCCTCGCCGTTCCCCGTCACCTGCCATCAACGCCGCCACCGGCCTGGCGGGGGACGAGCAGCAAGCATCGTCTCAGCATCCGTCCGTGCGGCAAGACGGCCGCACCGCAACTCCCTCGCTCACCCCAACTGGTTCTTCGTCCCGCGCGCTCCACGCGCCCATGGAGGCTCGAGCTGCGCTCATCGCGGCAAACGAGCTCCTGCGCTACCATCCCGTCGATGACGTCTACGAAGAATGGCTCGACCGCATCGCCGAGCTCGTCCGCGCCGTAGGGGGCTCTCCTGCGCCGTCCATTCCGCTACACCGCACCTCGCGCCGCGCAGGCGACGAAGCTCCGGCGGCGCCCCGGCCGCCTCCTCCTCAGGAAGGCGCCATGGCTCCAAGGAGCGTGGCCCCTGGGCGGAACCCGCTCCGTCAGGTGCCAGCGCGGCAAGAGCAGAGCTGCCAAGAAGTCCCTCGCCCGCAAGAAGCTGCCCGGGCGCTCCCTGCTCCAGCACGTCGCGACCATGCTCCTGCCCCCGCACGTCAAGACCCAGCTGCAGCGCGTGGGGACATGCAAGACCAAGCTCTCCGTCACCCAAGGCCTCCCGTGGCCACAGCAGGCTGGCGTGCCTTCACCACCGAGCTGCGCAGCGTCGCGTGGCCCGGCAAGTTCAAGCCAGACCTGCCTCCTCGTTATGACAGCACGGCTGACCCTGCGGAGTTCCTCCAGCTCTACGAGCTGGGCATCGAAGCTGCCAACGGAGACGAGAAGGTCATGGCGAACTGATTTCTCATGGCACTCAAGGACGGGGCCCACACCTGGATCCTAAACCTGGCTCCAGGCATGATCTCCTCCTGGGACAAGATGCGCACCCGCTTCATCGCCAACATCCAAGGTACTCGCGACTGGCCACCCGCCGTGAGCGACATGCGCCGCATCAAGCAACAACCCGGGGAGACCCTGCAGAAGTACATCCAGCGCTTCAACAACGCACGCCTCAAGATTCCCAAGGTGACTGAGGAGGCCATCATCTCAGCCTTCTCCGACAGCATGCGCGATGTCAAGATGAAGGAGGAGCTGGCGATGCATGAAGACCTGTGCACTTCCTTGGAGCTGTTCAACTTGGCAACCAAGTGCGCCAGGGCTGAGGAAGGGCGTCTCTCCCTCCTCGAGCTGCCTGCCGCAGACCCAGAAGAGAAGAATCCTAAGGCCAAGGATGTGAAGCGCAAGGGGGCTGCCGTGCTCGCGGCAGAACCAGACACCAAGCGGGGCAGAGCTCAGCCCGAACCTTCCAAGGGCAGCCGGTACTGTGTGTACCACAACCTCCACACCCACAACACCAACGAATGTCAAGAGCTCCAAGCCGTGTGGGAAGGAAGGATCGGCCGTCACCCCGACCGCGGTGACCGGGGCTACGGTCGAGGAGGAGGAAGGAACACAGGACGCTGGGAAGACCGTGGCCCGCGCCAAGGGTGGTGCGACCAACCTCGCGAGGATCGCGGGCAAGACCCGCCTCGCGAGGGAGATTGGAGGGATCAGCCTCGCGAGGATCGCCCGCAAGGCAACGCAGGCCTCCCCCTGCTGCCGCCGCAGCCAAGGAGAAACGAGGACCGCCACCAGGATGAGGGGGCTGGGGGCTTCCAGGAGCCGCGCGCGATAGCCTGCATCCTGGGCGGGGCTCAAGTCCCAGCCTCTCAACGCATCTTCAAGCAGTTCGCCCGCGAAGTGAATGCAGTCCTCCCCAGGCTCGAAGCCACGCGCCCTCTCAGGTGGTCGGCGTGCGCCATCACGTTCAGCTCAGCAGATCAGCTCAAGTGTGCGGCTACAGCCGAAGTCCTCCCAATGCTTTGTTCCCCAATCATTAGCAATGTGGTGGTAACCAGGACCCTCATCGATGGCGGGGCAGGGCTCAACGTCCTGTCCGTGGAAACATTCAACAATATCCAAGTGCCCTACTGCCAGCTTCAGCCAACCAAGCCGTTCTCCGGAATCACCGACGGCTCCGCGGTCCCGATTGGGCAGGTCCGCCTCCCTGTCACCTTCGGGGCACGCGACAACTACCGCACCGAGCTCATCGACTTCGACGTCGTTCACATTCGCCTGCCATACAACGCCATCCTTGGGTACCCAGCGCTGGCCAAGTTCATGGCCGTAACTCACCACGGCTACAACGTCCTCAAGATGCCAGGAAGTGGCGGAGTCATCACGGTGCCCTGTGAAGAGAATGACGCGGTGTGTTCCCTGGAACGAGCCTTTCAGGCCGCGTCACTGGAAGACCCGGATCGCGGAAGTAGGAGGCTTCCCGAGACCGCCCCCAAGAAGAAGAAGACACTGTCTGGCCCGGCCCCTCAGGAGGCAGGCCCCTCTGGGCCCGTGCCTGCCCAGGGGGAACCTCCTTCCATCGCATAGGAAAGTGCGCCGGGTGCCCTCCTCTGGCAGGGCTCGGGGGCTCTCCCCTGGAGGGCCACCGACCTGGCTAGGGTCACGAGGGAGGCGCTTGGGCACCACATGGAGGCGTGTTTCGAAGCACGTTCCCTCATGAAGGAGTAAGGCAAGGAGAGCCAGACCCTCAGGAGTTCGTCAGCAAGGCCATTCAGGAGGTAGAGGAGTCAAGGGTCATGAAAGGCGGCCGCCGTCTACCAGCAGTGGCTCCCCATCCAGGCGAGGATGGTGGGCTGCGCGTCTGCATCAACATAACAGGGCTCAACCGAGTCGCCTCTCTGGAGCACCTCTGGCCCTCACGAGTGGGGCGCTGCGGAGGTCCACCCCACAGCTACGTTCGCATGCCTGACGGCTTGCCACACGCGGCTACCACGTACCAGCGCCTCACGAGGGGCATCATGGAGGCACAAGAGGCCAGACATTCCACAGCCCTGGCGGAGATGGAGATGGTCCGCGGGGAGCCGCCAGCACCTCCAGAGCCTCCCGAGGCCCTCGGGCCTGGGGGCTCGTGAGGATCGGCTTCCACAGCCCACCGAGTCTGCTACACCAACACGCCTTCGTCCTCAACATCATCAGGTGACATCTTTCAAGTTTCACTTCCAGGTGGGAGCGCCCCCCAGGGCTGCATTATTCCCAGGCCGCGTGGGTCCGTCCCTGCAGCGTGTATCCCTTTTCTTTCATGTTGCTAGCTTACCTTGTTGGGGGCGCCCCTCGGGCTGCATCATCCCCAAGTCGCTCGGGCCGGACCCAGCGGCATGTATCTCATTTGCATTTATTTCCAGTTATGCGTTATACCCACCATGCTTGATTGTTTGATGCCGGTCCACGGCACCTCTTCTTCTCCATGCCGACCACTTGCACGTTAAAGGGGGGTACCTGAGCATCGCGACTCAGGGCTCTTACTGGCTCTCCAGCCCTCACCCTCTGGCCTTGTCCACGGCATCGCGACCTGGCATACCAGCGACGGCTGAGACCAGCTCGAGGGCCGGGACCCGAGGACGTAGAGTGCCGGCATCTAACCAAATTTGCAAGGACACATCACAAGATAAGGCCCAGTGCCAGGCACAACCCGCCTAGAGGTAGGGCCCCGTGAGTCCCGCGCTGGCCCATGGGTGCCCAGATACACCTCGCCAGGCCCTACCGTGCTAGCCACGTGTCAGGGCGGGGCTGTACACGCCCCGGGGGCTCCTCCCGGAGGGGGGCCCCCTCCCACGTACCAGTGGAAGCACCATGCTCCGCGCTGGCTGACGACAATGCCGAGGAGCGGCTATGCCCGTACACATACGGAAGCGCTATGCTCCGCGCTGGTGATAAACAACTGAGGGTGGCCCCGGGCCGCATCAACCTCAGGGAGCCCGGAGATCAGTGTCTGGCCTCATCGTAACGCCTCCCCTCGGGAGTGCCGCACGAGGGGGCTGTGCACGGGGGCTGCGCCTGGGTCACGCCCAGACGCACGCCGCCCAGCCAGGCCCCCCTGGGCCTGGTTCGTTGCGCGTCTCTCCCCGAGCGGAGCCAAGGTACGAAGGCCGTTTGAGCATCGCAACTCAGGAGCCTAACTGGTCGCGTAGCCCCTCACTCCTTAGTTCCGAAAGGCTAACGCTGGGTGAGGTATGCGCGCGGCTGGGCTCTGAAGACGTAGAACGGTAGACCCACCCACATCACACCTCCCTACTTGCTGTTCGTGCGCCAAGGGGGACTCCTGAGCATCGCGACTCAGGGGCCTAACTTGTCACGTAGCCCCTCACTCCTTGGCCCCGTCCTGGTTTCCGGTCGGGACTAACGCTGGGTGAGGTATGCGCGGGGCCGGGCTCTGCCGGCGTTGAACATAAGCAAGTAGGAAGGAAAAGTGCAAATTTCAAGGAATTCAAAAGCAAATATCACAGTCCATACTGTTATCTCAATGCCAAAAACAAGTTTAAACGCCTCCCTGAGGGATGATACATGTGCAGGAATCAAAGGCAAGACAGGAGCCACAACGGAGTCACTTGTCGGCAGTGGAGCAGCGTGGAGTGGGTGCGCCTCATGGAGCAGTGGGGTCGGCAGCGCCTTGCTTTGGCTTGGTGCTGAAGGCCCGGAACTTCCCCAGTAGAGCCTCCGCACGACCCTACACGGCCTCGGCAGCGGCAGCGGCACGCTCGCCGCTTACTGGCTCCAGTAGGCTGTCGAGGTAGACGTCGGGATCGCGAAGGTAGATGTGGGTGAGCACCCACGTCAGTGCTGCAGAAGATAGGACACGCGCCTCGGCCTCGGCCGTGGGGCCAAGGCCAAGGGCGACATCTTCAAGAGCGCGAACCAAGAAGGGAAGCAGCTTGGCAGGGCCGTCCTCGGCGCCAGCCAGCGGGCTCTCCAGGCCGCTATCGTAAAGCGTCCTCAGTGAGGAGCGAGCCTTCAACTCCATCTCCGTGAAGGCCACCGGTCCTCGGCAAGAACCAGGGCCTTGTCATACAGCTCGGCCTTCCTCGCCCCCAACTCCTTCTCCAGCATGCCTAGGCGGTCGCGGCGCTTCCTCAGCTTGACCTCCCTCTCCTTGACGGCCGCCTCGCGAGCCTTCACGCCTTCTTCCTGCTCTTGGCGAAGGCGGACCTCTTTCGCGAGCTGGTCCCGCAGGCCTTGCAGCTCGTCCTCCAGCGCCTTGCAGCGACCACGGACATCGACCACCTCCCCCAGGGCAGCGTCATGAGCAGCCTTCGCCTCAAGGACGACCTACTTCTCCTCATCGCAAGCTGTCGAGGCCTGGACCAGCGCCGCCCGAATCGAAGCGTCAGAGCGAACCCATCCTGAAGCCAGCTCCAAGCGCCCGGCCACCAAGCGAGGGTCGGCACTAAGAAGATCCTGCCACAGTCGGTCCAGCTCAGCAACAGCACGATCCAGAATGGCAGAAGGAGTCGAAGAGACAGCAGCCGGTGGAGTAGGAGGAGAAGGCGGCAGCGCGGCCACAGCATCCTGAGGCGGAGTCTGCCGCGCCCCAACGGCTATAGTAGCGGCGGCAGGCAAGGACACCTCGGGAGTCACTTGGGCCGTGGGGGCTGAGCTCGCCCCAGCCGGCTCAGCTAGGCCTCGTGATGACAACCGGGCAAGAGAAGCCTGTGCGTCGCGGTCACCCTCCTTCGTGAGCAGAGGCGCTGCCACGGATGGAACCTCAGGAGCTCCCTTCGGCTTCTTTGCTGCGGGCGCCAGCCTATCCAAAAGATGCGGACGTCAAGCCTCAGAAGCAGAACAAGAAATAAAGACAAGAATCAAACGCTTACGGGTCGTCGCCAGTGAGCTCGAGCAGCCTCCGGCCAAATTTGAAGCTTGAAAGCCGGCTGGAAGGATCAACCTCGGGAAGCTTGGAAGCGGGAGGTGTGCCTGCGGTCCGCCTTAGGGCCGGGGCAGACCCGCGGGAGATCAGCCCGGTCCTGTCCTTCTTCAGGATCGGGGGCAAGCTCCCGCTGTCCTTCTCGTCGTCATCCTCATCGTCATCCTCGTCATCATCGCTCGGAGAGAGGTGGAGAACGCGGGACCCGCGTCGGGGGAGGGGAGCCCTCGACTCTCCGTTAGTCACTTCGGAGTCAGGCCCTCTTTCCCGCTCCCCTCCTTCCTCCTCTTCGCTGGAGTCGTCGGAGGGCACGTCCACCGGTTCCTTGGGAGTTTCCATGGGCACGGGCCCATCCCCGTTGAAGACGGGCATGGACTCCTCTACCTGCTCCTAGTCGTCGCGGAGGAACAAGGGCGTAGGAGCGCCCACCAACCTCACCACATCGCCCCCGACCAGAGATTGTAGGACCGCAGCCAGATCTCCGTCGACCAAGGCCGCGGGGCTCGGACAGGGCCTCCACATCGGAAGTGAGTACTGCCGAAGCGGAGCCAGCTGGTGCTCCAGGAATTCCCTCAGGAGCGACGCAACGGTAAGCTTCGCCGCCGCCATGTTGGCCGGCGTCAGATCCGCGTCCATCTTCTCCAACACTAGCTTCACGCAGGGGTCCGCGAGCTCCGCTCGACCCCAATCGCTGGAGCTCGTGGGCTGCTCCGTGGGCAAGATCAGTCGAGGGTGGATGTGCCCAGCATCCACCAAGACCCACTTGCTCCTGAAGCCCTCAATCCTTTTCCCGGGGTTCGAACTGGCAATGGCGCCACCGTACGCGATGAAGCTCGCGCATGCGGAAGCAGGACCGCGAGAGGTCCGGAGGTAGAAGTAGTGGCGCAGCAAGGCCATTGAGGGCTGCACCCCTACGTGAGCCTCGCAGTAATAGGCGAAGATTGCCAGGAGAAAGACGGAGTTGGGGTGGAGATGCAGAGCCTGTAGCTTGTAATGGCGGAGGACAGAGAAGAAGAACTCGGAGAAGGGAGGCACCAGGCCAGCAGCAATGGCACTTACGAAGAACGGATAGAAGGTGCTCCCTTGACCCTCAGGGGTTGCGGAGCCGGCCTTGAACACCTTCGCCTCGTTGATGCCCCGCGCCGTCGGCATCCGGCGCAACCGGGCAAGGCTCGCCTCCGACACGTTCGGCGAGTCCAGGCCAGACGAGTACCAAGCTACGGTCGGGGGCTGACGAGGCGCCATGGCTTCCTAGGTCACACGGTCAGAGTAGATCTGGAAATTTTGGAGGAAGGAAGGAGAGGCGCAAGAAAGGGGATCTGAGCAGCAACCGGGGAAAGCAAGAAGAAAAGCCTAGGCGGACGCCACTCCTTTATCAACTCACGCGGTTGCTAAGGCGCCCACCTCCAATCAACCGCCACCCGGCGCCCGAGGCCGCAGGCTGTTAGGTCCCACGGTGCTTCGCCCTTGCTCTTCCGCCTCCCTACACGGCCAAGTCCGGGCGCGCCTTGGGCCCAGGGGCTACTGTCGGCGTTCTGGGAATAGGGGTCCCTAGACATGCCTGCCTGTGGCTTGCGGTGTGTCTCAAAGGGGGGCCCAGCACGGCCCATCTTCACCAACACAGACCCAAGACCCTCGCGAGGGGCCAAGCCTCGTGGGGCGGACAACACGGAGCTTCCTTAGGAACGGCCGCATCAGGCTGGCTCGCGAGGAGGCAGAGAGATCAAGGCACGGTACCTCACGAGGTGCCCGTGACGCAAGCCATGACGACCAAAGGCGCCAGGCGGGTGCCAGCCCGCGCAGCGTCCTCCTTTCCTCTTTGGTGCAAAGTGAGCAAGCGCAGCCGCAGAGTACTGAGGCATCAGGCAAAGGTTGCCATTTCGGTGCAACAAGACCAAGACCAGGAGGACTGCAAGATGGAGGTCATTGTGGAGCCCAAGATGGCGTCACCACCAGAGCTTTGTGCAGGCGAAGACTACTTTTGTCAGGATAGCTGGTACTAGCTGTCCCCCTTCAAATTAGCCCGCCATTGTTGGCTCCCTTCCCGCTCGATATTTGGGAAGAGGACCAGGGCCTCTATAAATAGGACCAGCCACCCACAGAACAAGGGGGGCGGGGAGAATCAGAGAGAAAGAGAGAAAAAATGAGGAAGGAAGAAGGAGGAGGGAATCAAGAATTAGGGCATCGAGAATCAGAGAGAGAGAGAGAGAGAGAGAAGGGTGACTGAACTCCTCCCAACAGTTCATCGCCCCGGCCAAGAACAGACCCTCGCGAGGCTGTTCTTCCTTGTATTGTTCATCATCAGCCCAAGAGGCAATCCACCACACCACACACTGGAGTAGGGTATTACACCACAACGGTGGCCCGAACCAGTATAAACCCTGTGCCCCTCGTGTTGTTCTTTCCATAGCTTAGATCTTTGCGTGGCGGAGGGGTGCAGGTAGGTAGGAGGCGAAATCTCCGCGCGCACCCCAGTGTTCGAACCACAAGGGTCCGCCGGAACCCGAAATCCGACATATTCACACTTAGAGGGTAAGTCTTCATTGATTCAAGATATACGTTACTTTGTGTGTTGCACACCTAAGTCGTCAACATGCATAAGCGTTAGGATATTTAGCTCACACCGCAACTTGCAACACATTTTCTCATCCAAGGGCTTTGTGAAGATATCTGCCAATTGCTCTTCAGTGTTGACATGAATGATATCAATATCTTCCTTCATTACATGATCTCTGAGAAAGCGATGACAAATCTGAATGTGCTTTGTCTTCGAGTGCTGAACTAGGTTGTTGGCAATCTTGATAGAACTTTCATTGTCGCAGTAGAGTGGGACATGCTTCGGGTGAATGCCATAGTCCTTGAGAGTTTGCTTCATCCATAGAAGCTGAGCGTAGCAAGATCCAGCAGCAATGTATTCGGATTCGGCAGTGGAGAGAGATACATAGTTCTGCTTCTTTGAAGATGAATACACAAGAGATCGTCCAAGAAAGTGACATGTGCGTGATGTGGACTTGCGATCAACCTTGCCACTAGTATAATCAACATATGAGAATCCAACTATATCAAACTCTGAGCCCTTGGGATACCATAATCCTAGTGTTGTGGTGTAAGCCAAATATCGAAGAATTCGCTTCACAGCCTTTGGTGCCGCTTGGAATCGGGCACACATGCAAACGCTAAGCATTATATCTGGCCTAGATGCACATAAGTAGAGTAAAGAACCGATCATGGAGTGGTATACCTTTTGGTCAAACTCTTTACCATTGTCGTCAGGGTCCAGATGACTTTTGGTTAGCATTGGCATCGTGTACCCTTTGCAGTCTTGCATTCCAAACTTCTTTAGGCAATCTTTGAGGTATTTTTCTTCTGAAATGAAGATGTCATTTCTCTACTGACGGATTTGAAGACCAAGGAAGAATTGCAGCTCACCCATCATGGACATCTGATATTGCTCTTGCATCATATGCCCAAACTCATCACTGTATCTCTTGTCAGTGCAGCCGAAGATAATGTCATCCACATAGATTTGGCATACAAAGAGTTCACCATCATATGTCTTTTGAACAGAGTGGTATCTAGTGAACCAGGTTTGAAGCCTTTGCTCTTCAGGAAGTCTTTGAGTGTGTCATACCAAGCACGAGGTGCTTGTTTGAGGCCATACAGTGCCTTGTTGAGCTTGTATACCATGTCAGGACGCTTTGGGTCTTCAAAACCAGGTGGTTGTGCAACATACACTTCTTCTTCAATTTTGCCATTGAGAAAGGCACTTTTGACATCCATTTGATACAGAAGAATGTTGTTGTGGTTGGCATAGGCAAGCAGTATGTGAATGGCTTCAATCCTAGCCACATGAGAAAATGTTTCATCGAAGTCAATCCCTTCAACTTATGTGTAACCTTGAGCAACGAGACGAGCCTTGTTTCTGACAACTTGACCATGCTCATCTTGTTTGTTGCGATAGATCCATTTGGTACTGATGATATTGTGCTTGCGAGAATCTGGACGCTTTACAAGCTCCCACACATTGTTCAGCTCAAACTGTTGAAGTTCTTCTTGCATAGATTTATTCCATGAAGGCTTCAACAACTTTCTTTGGTTCTAATATTGATACAAATGCAAAGTGCCCACAGAAATTTGCTAGCTGTGTTGCCCTTGAACAAGTGAGGGGACCAGGTGCATTGTTTCTATCAATTATCTTCTCAATCTGTACTTCATTTACAATACGAGGATGAACTGGACGAAGATTCTACCCTTGTTGATCATTTTCTTCATCTTCAGCATTGGCTTCGGGCTGACCAGTCTATTCGGGCTGATTAGGTGCAGAAATGATGATTTCCTCTTCAGCATGTGCCTCTGAAGGTATGATTTCTCCATTACCCATAAGCTTGATAGATTCACTTGGTGAAGCTTCATCTAGCACATTTGGCAGGTGCTCTCTTTGCGAGCCGTTAGTCTCATCGAACCGCACATCCACAGTTTCAACCACTTTGTAGTGACAGAGGTTGAAGACTCTGTAGGAGTGCGAATCCTTTCTGTAGCCAAGCATAAATCCTTCATGTGCTTTCGGTGAAAATTTTGAAGTGTGATGTGGATCCTTGATCCCGCACCTAGCACCAAATACTCTGAAGTAGCTAACGTTTGGCTTCTTACCAGTCAGGAGCTCATATAATGTCATATTTAGGAACTTGTGAAGATAAACATGGTTGATTATGTGGCATGCAGTATCAATAGCTTCAGGCCAGAACTTCCTTGGAATCTTGTACTCATCAAGCATCGTCTGTGCCATCTCAATGAGGGTTCTGTTCTTGCGCTCCACGATGCCATTCTGTCGAGGTGTGTATGGAGCCGAGAACTCATGTGTGATGCCCAATGTATCAAGATAAGTGTCGAGGCTGGTGTTCTTGAATGTCGTGTGATACGTCTCCAATGTATCTATAATTTTTGATTGTTCCTTGCTATTATATTAGCAACCTTGGATGTTTGTATGCATTTATATGCTATTTTATATGACTTTTGAGACTAACCTATTAACCTAGAGCCCAGTGCCAGTTTCTGTTTTTTCCTTGTTTTTGAGTATCGCAGAAAAGGAAAACCAAACGGAGTCCAATTGACCTGAAATTTCACGAAGATTGTTTTTGGACCAGAAGAAGCCCATGGAGTACTGGAGATGGACCAGAGGAGTCCCGAGGCCACCACGAGGGGGGCGCGCCCTACCCCCTGGGCGCGCCCCCCTATCTCGTGGCCGCCTTGGGACCCCCCTAACTTGTTCGCGACTCCAACACCTCTTATATATACCCAGACTTGCAGACAGAAACCAAGATTGGGAGTTCCGCCACCGCAAGCCTCTGTACCCACCAAAAACCAATATAGACCTGTTCTGGCACCCTGTCGGAGGGGGGAATCCCTCTCCGGTGGCCATCTTCATCATCCCGGCGCTCTCCATGACGAGGAGGGAGTTCACCCTCGAGGCTGAGGGTATGTACCAGTAGCTGTGTGTTTGATCTCTCTCTCTCTCTCGTGTTCTTGATTGCACGATCTTGATGTATCGCGAACTTCGCTATTATAGTTGGATCTTATGATATTTCTCCCCCTGTACTCTCTTGTAATGGATTGAGTTTTCCCTTTGAAGTTATCTTATCGGATCGAGTCTCTAAGGATTTGAGAACACTTGACGTATGTCTTGCATGTGCTTATCTGTGGTGACAATGGGTTATTCACGTGATCCACTTGATGTATGTTTTGGTGATCAACTTGCGAGTTCCGTGACCTTGTGAAGTTATGCATAGGGGTTGGCACACGTTTTTGGGGCACTCTTTGAAGTTCTTTGTGTTGGTTGAATAGATGAATCTCAGATTGTGTGATGCATATCGTATAATCATACCCACGGATACTTGAGGTGACATTGGAGTTCTAGGTGACATTAGGGTTTTGGTTGATTTGTGTCTTAAGGCGTTATTCTAGTATGAAATCTATGATATATTGAATGGAAAGAATAGCTTTGTGTTATTTTACTATGGACTCTTGAATAGATCAATCAGAAAGAATAACCTTGAGGTGGTTTCGTACCCTACAATAATCTCTTCGTTCGTTCTCCGCTATTAGTGACTTTGGAGTGACTCTTTGTTGCATGTTGAGGGATTGTTATATGATCCAATTATGTTATTATTGTTGAGAGAACTTGCACTAGTGAAAGTATGAACCCTAGGCCTTGTTTCCTAGCATTGCAATACCGTTTGTGCTCACTTTTATCATTAGTTACCTTGCTGTTTTATATTTTCAGATTACAAAAACCTTTATCTACCATCCATATTGCACTTGTATCACCATCTCTTCGCCGAACTAGTGCACCTATACAATTTACCATTGTATTGGGTCTGTTGGGGACACAAGAGACTCTTTGTTATTTGGTTGCAGGGTTGGTTGAGAGAGACCATCTTCATCCTACGCCTCCCACGGATTGATAAACCTTAGGTCATCCACTTGAAGGAAATTTGCTACTTTCCTACAAACCTCGGCACTTGGAGGCCCAACAAAGTATACAATAAGAAGGTTGTGTAGTAGACATCACCGTGGCGTTGTCACTTCGGATGTGCTTGATCTTGATTCCATAGTTGGTCATGGCACGATTGGTGAATCATCTGAAGACATCCTGCACTTCAGTCTTGTAGAGAATTATGTGCACCCATGTATATCTTGAGTAATCATCAACAATGACAAAGCCATAGAGGCAAGCAGTGGTAGTAAGGGTAGAATAGTGAGTAGGGCGGAATACGTCCATGTGAAGCATCTCGAAGGGACATGTCGTTGTCATGATTGTCTTTGAGGGATGCTTGGCCCGAGACATCTTTCCAGCTTCGCAGGCACTGCAGAGATGATCCTTCTTGAACTTCATGCCCTCGATGCCTATGACATGCTTCTTCTTCGCGAGAGTGTGTAAGTTCCTCATCCCCGCATGCCCTAGCCTCCGACGCCAGAGCCAGCACTCTGAAGCTTTTGCTAGAAGACATATGGCCAACTATGGTCCTGCTGAGAAATCTACCATGTATAGATCATCCTTTCGATACCCTTCGAAGACTAGAGATTTGTCAGATTCCATAAGCACAAGGCAACGATATGTTCCAAATATCACAATCATGCTCAGATCACAAAGCATTGAGATAGACATTAAGTTGAAACCAAGGGATTCAACAAGCATCACTTTATCCATGTGCTGATCCTTTGAGATTGCAACTCTACCTAGGCCCAATACCTTGCTTTTACTAGTGTCAGCAAATGTGATGTGGCTTTTGTCAGACGGATGTAGGGTTGAATCCATAAGAAGACTTCAATCACCAGTCATGTGGTTAGTGCATCCACTATCCATAATCCACTCAAAAGCCTTTGGTGTCATACCCTACAATGCAGTTTGGGGGATAGGCTTCACCAAGGGAAATGTGAAGCATAAACATTTGACGAACAAGCATATTATCAAAGTTCAGATCCTTGATAGGGTAGATAGGATGTTTTTATAGTAATCCTGGAACGAAATACATAGTAAGAACATTCTGGCATTTTATCTTGTGACCTACAAGATGTTTTAGGTCCCCAGCATAAGCATCAGAATCCTTAGATTTCCGGCTGGAGACCTTTCCCTGCAAAAGAGAGTTAATTCTTCTTAACCATCCACATCTTCAGGGGTGGCTTAGAAGCAATGAGTCTAAGTGCAGCATCTAAGAACTTTGGCTTTGGAGCCCTATCAAATGGTCTTGCAGCAGGTGAATCTATACCTACTAATAAAGCAAGGTGCGTTTCGCCAATTTTTTCGTCCGTTCACCATTGAAGAGATTTTTTCTATTCGAGGTGGTACTAAATTCTTATGCATTTGTCTGTTAGAAAAAGAATTTTCCTAAGTGCGCCGGGCGCTGTGGCCCAGCGAAGCAAGCCCTTATTTTTCTGCTCACACAGCTGTGAAAATTCTATTTTCCGCAATGGGCGATAAATAGTCTGAGTTTCGCATAGGACAGCCTATAATGGGCTGGCCCATTTTTCTATATTTCCGTCTTTTACTTCTATTTTTATCCTTCTTTCCCTATCTCTTTTCCCATCCAAGTTTATTTTTCTTTTAGATTTTATTTAATAAATTAAAAATTCTCAATAAATGTTCAGAATTAAAGAAAATAAAATTTGGAAAATGTTCAGAATTCCAAAGTTTTTTGCTATTTTGAAAAATATTCGAAACTTGCAAAAACTTTCCCATTTAAAAAAAAAACAAAATTTTCGAGATTTCTAAAAAGAAAATGTCATTTCAACAAAGGCTCTAGATTCTAAAAATATTCCTATTTTCGAGAAAATTTCAAAATAAAAAATAATGTTCGTGTATAAGAGATACACATTTTCTAAAAATCTTAAGAATTTGTTCCCGTTTTAGAAAAATGTTCAGAAATTCAAATTATGTTCATGTTTTTTTAAAAAGTTTATGCTTTCAGAAAATGTTTGTGAATTTTTTAACATGTTCCCTTTCATATTTTTTGAAAAGTGTACATAATTTTCAAAAAATTGTACATGATTTTAAAAATTGTTCATCTTTTCCTAGATGTTCAGAAACTTCATACCTTAAAATCCCCTCGATTGAAATGTTTGAAAGGAAAAATAGATTAAATAACTCATGGGCCTTCTCTGGCGTATGATGACGTAACAAAACTCTTAAATGTCCTCGATCAATGAATGGAAAAATAGCGGATTGATTCCTTCACACGCGGCGAAACCAAGAAGCAAAATGTTCCTTTTTCGTGTGCACACAGGGTTTTGCTTGCGCATATAATTCAAACAGACTTTAAATGCCTACTATTTTATCTCCCGTTGCAACGCACGGGCATATGTGCTAGTTACTAATAAAGCAAGGTGTGTTTCGCCAATTTTTCATCCGTTCACCACCGAGAAGAATTTTCTTTCTATATAAAGTGGTACTAATTTGTTATGCATTTGTCTGCTAGAAAAAGAATTTTCGTATGTGGGCCACGTGTTGTGGCCCGGTGAAGCCAGCCCACTTATTTTCTTCTCACGTAGCTGCAAAAATTATATTTTCCGCACAGGGCGACAAATAGTCAGAGTTTCGCACAGGACAACAAATAATGGGCTGGCCCATTTTTTCTGTCTTTTAATTCTATTCTTATTCTCCTTTCTGATGCGGAGCATCCTACGGTCACCCCCACGGACCTACCTATGTCTCCCACGACACCACATGGACCAATGACAAGAGCTCGAGCAAAGGCTATCGAAGATAAGGTGAACTCGCTCCTCTCTGAACAATCACTTTCTACATGTGAGACATGGCTACTACCTCAAGCGGAAACACTATGTGTGATCAGGTACCTAGAGGATAGCCACTGAGCAACTACACCCAACGGCCAAGATGGCGAGGACACCAAGTACGTTGGACAAGAAAAAGAGTTGCTGGAAAATCTCCAACCGCCGGACGACCGGACCAGGCTGGACGTCCGATGCTTGAACCGCCAGCCAGCCAAGTCGCAGCTAGCGATCCTACAGCGGCCAGTCGACCTACACCGACCGGACGTTCGACACACCCCAGCAACCAAACGGACGAGCTTCTTCTCACGACCGGTGTCACACAACATAATGAAAATTATCGGAAATCCAACGCCACCTGATCAGAGCCAAAAAGTCGGGGGTATGACCGGTACCGGACGTCCGGACCCTCACGAGTAACCGGACATCCGATAGCCGTCGGACGACCGACGCGTGTCTGCGCACAGTGTGTTGGGCCAAGGCCCATGTACCCCTTCGCCTAGTAATACTCATAAGAATAGGCAGAAAAGTTCTTGGTCTTATGAGCATAGCGGTTTGATGAAACACGCTCATATTCATAATTCTGAGCATGGTTTCCCTGCAAAACATTGGCGTTAGGGTGACTCTGATGAGTCCTCTGCCTGTATGAAGCCTTTGGACTATGTGAAGCCTTAGGTCTGGGGTTTGTCTTCTTGGCATGTGGTGTCATGATGACAGTCACAGGAAGCTTCTCAAGACAACTTTTGGGCACCCAGATCTTATTCAAAGGTGATCCATTCCTGAAGTTAGTACCAATATACCTGGTAAACACTTCACCGTTCTGATTCTTAAACAGTTTATATTTTGCATCAAAGGATTCATCAATGATAATTGGTTTAGCACAAGTGAAGCCAGATAAGGTAGATGGATCCATTAAAGGACCCTTTGCAGCAACCCATGTGGTTTTGAGGTAGTGCTCAGGATTCCAGTATGAAACATCAACTTTCATTTTCCTCTCGAACTCAACACCCTCTTTCCTAGGGTTTCAGTTCAGAATCTGTTTCTTGAGGACATCGCATAGAGTCTGATTCCCTTTGAGGCTTTTCTACATCCATGTTTCAAGCAATGTCTTCAACCTAGCATTCTCATCAGCAATGGTAGTGGTATCCTCATAAGAGGGGTTAGTTACCACATCAGAAGTTGAAGATATAGCAACAGTAGAAGCAATAGAACATTCAGCAACAAAGACAGTATTATCACGCTTAAGTCATTTTAAACATGGTGGCTCAAAGTCTTCCTGAGCGGTACTGATCTATTGAGCGCAAAGTGACTCATTCTCCTTTTGAAGATCTTCATAGGACGCTCTCAGGTTCTCAAGTTCTTGCTTCCTTTGAAGATAATCATAGGAAAGCTTCTCATGAGTAGTTGAGAGAGTTTCATGACGACTTTCAAGTTCTTCATACTTAACATGAAGATTTTTAATGTCTTCAATTAAGGACTGAGTTCGAGTCATTTCCGCGTCCAACAGGTCATCACTTTTGTCTAGAAACTTTTGAATGTGTTCTAGATCATTTTGTTGTTCCGTTGCCATTTTAGCAATTGTTTTATAGCTAGGTTTAGATTCACATTCAGAGTCATCTTCACTGGATGTTTGAAAGTAAGCATCGCGTGAGTTTACCTTGGCAACACGTGCCATGAAGCAGTAGGTAGGAGCGGAGTCATCCTCATCATCAGCATCGGCGTTGGCAATGATGTCATTGTCTTTGGTGTTGAAGATGGACTTGGCGACATGAGAAGAAGCTAGAGCCAGGCTTGCCACGCCTGAATCGGACTCCTCCTCCGACTCCTTAGAAGCAGACTCCTCTAAATCCATATCCTTGCCAACAAACGCATGAGCCTTGCTTGATGAGCTCTTCTTGTATGATCAAGACTTTGAAGAAGACTTTGAGGATTTCTTCTTCTTCTTGTCATCAGAATCATATTCCTTGCTCTTCTTCTTCTTCTTCTTCTTCTTGTCCTCATTGTCCCATTGAGGACACTTAGATATGTAGTGACCAGGTTTCTTGCATTTGTGGCATGTTCTCTTCTTGTAGTCACGAGAGGAAGCTTCATCATTTCTTGAGCTGGATCTTGAAGACTTTCTGAAACGTTTCTTCTTGGAGAACTTCTGGAACTTCTTCACGAGCGTAGCTATCTCCTTTCCAATGTCTTCAGGATCCCTAGAACTGCAGTCAGATTCTTCTTCAGATGAGGACACAACCTTTGCCTTCAAAGCCCGGGTTCGGCCATAGTTTGGGCCATAGATATCTCTCTTCTCAGATAACTGGAACTCATGTGTGTTGAGCCTCTCAAGTATGTCAGAAGGATCGAGAGTCTTGAAGTCAGGACGTTCTTGAATCATCAGGGCGAGGGTGTTGAATGAGCTATCAAGTGATCTCAGGAGCTTCTTGATGATTTCATGCTTGGTGATCTTAGTGGAGCCAAGTGTGCGAAGCTCATTTGTGATATCAGTGAGGCGATTAAACGTGAGCTGGAAATTCTTATTTTCGTTTCTCTTGAAGCGGTTGAAGAGGTTGCGAAGAACATCAATCCTTGAAACTCTCTGAGTTGAGACGTCTTTGCCGACCTTGGAGAGCCAGTCCCAGACTAGCTTCGCAGTTTCCAGTGCACTCACATGATCGTACTGTCCTTTGGTTAGATGACCACAGATGATGTTCTTGGCAATCGAATCTAGTTGAATGAAACTCTTTACATCAGGACCGGTGGCAACTTCACCGGCCTTGGGAACGCCATTCTTGACGACATACCAGAGGTCAATGTAAGTGCATCTAGTGCCACCCCTAGTTGGTTTTGGAGTATTGACGACAAACCTGGTTGAGGGACTAATATGTTTGTGAGAATTGCAGGACAACACAGGTAGTAGTCCCTCATTGATTCGGTTTACCTACCGGAGATGACCCCTAAAAATGTATGAAGACATTGAAGACAAAGGTGGTATGTGAAGATATTCACATTGAAGATTATGACAAGAGAAGACATCACGGGAAGACTATGGAGCGCGAAGACTTAGTTGTTTCGTTGTTTCCTTTTCTTCTTTGTTGAGTCATAGGAACCACCGTACTGTTAAGTGGGGTCCCAGTGAACAAAGTCAGAATGACTGAAGTAATGCCTAACCAAAATCCTATGTCTTCGAGCAAAGACAATGAGAACAAAACTTATCCAGAGCTGGATAAGTCAGCTTTACTTGTAGCCCAAGTAAAGCTGTCGTGTGTGTTTGAAATCTGACCGTTGGAACACGTGTCAGTTCCTTAGTGACCCAGGGTCATTTCGGACAAATCAGGTCGGGTTGCCTAGTGGCTATAAATAGCCCACCCCCTACACCATAAATTGGTTGGTTGCTCAGAGTCAGTGCGCGGCTTTTGTCGTTTGAGAGCAACCCACCTCGAAGCCTTTGATAGAGAAATCCTTGCGAGGACAAATCCCTAAACACCCAGAGCCAAAGAGTGTTAGGCATCACTGAAGTCTTCCTGTCTGTGTGATCTAAAGACTTGTTACACTTGAGGACTATGAATCCTCCAGCTGGTTAGGCGTCGCGTTCTGAGCATCCAAGAGTCATTGTGGATCGCCGGTGAACGAAGTCTGTGAAGGTTTGGAAGTCTACTTTGAAGACTTACCAGAGTGATTGGGCGAGGACTGGGTGTCCTTAGCTCAAGGGGAATAAGGTGAAGACATGGTCTTCTGAGTTAAATCTCAGCCTCCCTACCCAGACATATAGTTGTCACAACAACTAGAACTGGTCCAACAAATCATTGTCTTCAACAAGCAACTGGTTCTATCCTTCCCATCTCTTTATTTACAGTTGGTCCTTATGAAGTCATTGCCTGTTCGCATTGTCCATTTGTCTTCACTGTGTGACTGTTTGTTCTGATTGGTTTCATACTATCTTCCATCCTGATCCGTACTGCCTAGCTGCTATTAGTCTTTGTGCTCTCATTTCGTTGAATACTTAACTATGGCTTGTCTAGTGTAGTCTATGTTCCGCTGCATGGTTATAGGTTCATTTCTATCGTTTGTCTTCGAAACTCTCATGTTTTGAAGACTTTCATAAAAATTGCCTATTCACCCCCTTCTAGTCGATAACTAGCACTTTCAATTGGTATCAGAGCAAGGTACTTCCTTGTTCTGTGTGATTCGGTTTAACCACCTAGAGTGTTAGCTATGTCGACTACAGGGATAATCAAAGTTTTCGTTGCATGTCCCGTCTTCGATGGAACTGAATATCCCTACTGGAAGCAAGGTTGGAAAAAGCAGTAGGCGTAAGCGAGGCGGTTGGCCTTCGCCTAGTGCCTAGGCGGTGCCTAAGCGACCAAGGCGTGACCTAGGCGGTAATATATTTTTTACTCATAGTGTATTTGCGATTATTATATGGGTGTTGATATTAGTTTAGGGCAGACAAATAAGTTAAATGCCATCTACTGCCATTGGAATATAACCCATTTAGCATTTCAGTGCAGTACGTGGCATGATTTATTTTTTGGGTAGGCAATTCCTTGCTTGCCCTGCCTAGACCTCCATTTATTCCCTAGGCGAGGCATTTGGCTACTGCCTAGCGCCTAGGCATGCCTAAGAGCCTCCTAGGCACTGCCTTTTCCAACAGAGACTGGAAGAATAAGATGCGCATGCATCTTGAAGCCATTGATGTCGACCTCTGGTATGTCATCAAGAATGGCGTTCCCAAGGCTGGTGAAGGTGTCACCGCTCCTGATGTCAAAAAGTTTGTTCAACTGGATTCCACTGCCAAGAACATCATCTGTGGTCATCTGACCAAAGGGCAGTATGGCAGTGTGAGTGCTCTGGAAACATCGAAGCTAGTCTGGGACTGGCTCTCCAAGGTCAACGAAGGCGTCTCAACCTAGAGAGATCAAAGGATCAGTGTCCTTCGCAATCTCTTCAACCGCTTCAAGAGAAACAACAATGAGAATGTTCAACTCACGTTTGATTGCCTCACTGACATTACAAGTGAGCTTCAAGCTCTCAGCGCTACTGAGATCACCAAGCATGAAATCGTCAAGACGCTCCTGAGATCACTTGACAGCCCATTTGACACCCTAGCCCTGATGATTCAAGAACGCCCTGACTTCAAGACACTTAATCCGTCTGACATACTTGAAAGGCTCAACACACATGAGTTTCAGCTTTCTCAGAAAAGAGATATCTACGGTCCCAACTATGGCCGAACTCGCGCCTTGAAGGCAAAAGTTGTTTCCTCATTTGAAGAAGAATCTGACTGCAGTTCTGATGATCCTGAAGACATTGGAAAGGAGCTTGCTATGCTTGTGAAGAAGTTCCAGAAACTCACCAAGAAGAAAGGCTTTAGAAAGTCTTCACGATCCAGCTTAAGGAATGATGAAGCTTCTACTCATGACTACAAGAAGAGAACATGCCACAAGTGCAAGAAACCTGGTCACTGCATCTTTGAGTGTCCGTAGTGGGACAATGAGAAAAACAAGAAGAAGAAGAGAAAGGAATATGATTCTGACGACAAGAAGAAGAAGAAGAAATACTCAAAGTCTTCTTCCAAGTCTTCCTCAAAGTCTTCATCACACAAGAAGAGCTCATCTGGCAAGGCTCGTGTGTTTGTTGGCAAGGAAATGGATTCAGAGGAGGAGTCTGCTTCTGAGGAGGCGGAGTTGGAGTCTGAGGAGGAGTCCGACTCTGGTGTTGCAAGTCTAGCTACAGCCTACGTTGCCAAGTCCATCTTCAACACTGAAGACAATGACTTCATCACCGACGCTGATGCTAATGACAAGGACGACTCTGCTCCCACCTATTGCTTCATGGCACATGGTGCCAAGCTAAACTCACGCAATGCTCACTATCAAACATCCAGTGAAGATGACTCTGATTGTGGTTCCAAACCTAGCTACAAACACTTGCTAAAATTGCAACTGAACAATAGAAAGTTATGGAACATATTCAAAAACTGTTAGACAAAAGAGATGACCTGTTGGACGCTGAAATGACTCGATCTCAGTCCTTAATGGAAGACATAAAAAATCTTCATGTTAAGTATGAGGAACTTGAAAGTCATCATGAAATGCTCTCAACAACTCATGAAAAGCTTTCCTATGATTATCTTCAAAGGAACAAAGAACTTGAGAAATTGAGAGCGGTTCATAACAATCTTCAAAATGAAAATGAGTCACTTCACGCTCAACAGACCAGTCCCGCTCAGGAAGGATTTGAACCACCATGTGTTAAATGCCTTGAGCATGATAACGCTACTTTTGTTGCTGAATGTTCTACTGCTGCTACTATTGCAATATCTTCAACTATTGATGTGCTAACTAACCCCTCTGCTGAGGATGCCACTGCTATTGCTGATGAAAATGCTAGGTTGAAGACATTGCTTGAAACAGGGATGCACAAAAGTCTCAAAGGGCATCAGACACTATGTGATGTCCTCAAAAGGCAGATTCTGAACCGAAACCCTAGGAAAGACGGTGTTGGGTTCAAAAGGAAAATGAATGTTGATGGCTCTTACTGGAAGCCTGAGCAGTACCCCAAAACCACATGGGTTGCTACAAAGGAACCTTCAATGGATCCATCCACCCTATTTGGCTTCACTTGTGCTAATCCTATTGTCATTGATGAATCCTTTGATGCAAACTATGAACTGTTTAAGAATCAGAATGGTGAATTGTTTGCCAGTTATATTGGTACTAACTGCAGGAATGGGCCACCTATGAAGAAAGTCTGGGTGCCCAAAAGGTGTCTGGAGAATCTTCCTGTGAATGTTGTCATGACACCATAAGGGAAGAAGACAAACCCCAGACCACAGGCTTCATATGGTCCAAAGGCTTCATACAGACAGAGGACTCACCTGAGTCACACTAACACAAATGTATTGCAGGGAAATCATACCCAGGCCTATGAATATGAGCATGTTTCATCAAACCGTCATGTTCATAAGACCAAGAACTACTCTGCTTATTCCTATGAGTATTATTCATCTCCTGCAAAACTATTTGCCAGGGCTTCAAAGCCAAAGTTCTCAGATGCTGCACTTAGACTCATTGCTTTGAAGCCACCCTTGAAGATGTGGGTGTCTAAGAAAGCTTAACTCTCTCTTGCAGGGAAAGGTCTCCAGCCAAAAATCAAATGCATCTGAAGCTATTGCTGGGGACCTAAAACATCTTGTAGGGCGCAAGATCAAATGCCCAAATGGTCTTATTATGTATTTTGTTCCTGAGTCGCTTGCTATTTGTCATATCAATCCTAACCTCGATCTAAGCTTTCATAATCCACTTGCTCGTCAAATGTTTATGCTTCACAATGCTCTTGTGAAGCCTATCCCCTAACTGCACTATAGGGTATGATACCAGCTGCTTCAGAATGGATTATTGATAGTGGATGTACTAATCACATGACTGGTGAATGAAGTCTTCTCATGGACTCAACCTTACGTCCATCTGACAAAAGTCACATCACATTTGCTGATACTGGTAAAAGCAAGGTATTGGGTCTATGTAGAGTTGCAATCTCAAAGGATCAGCACATGAATAAAGTGATGCTTGTTGAATCCCTTGGTTTCAACTTAATGTCTGTCTCAATGCTTTGCGATTTGAACATGATTGTGATATTTGGAAAATATCATTGCCTTGTTCTAATGGAATCTGACAAGTCTCTAGTCTTTGAAGGGTATCGGAAAGATGATTTGTACATGGTAGATTTCTCAGCAGGACCACAACTTGCCCTATGTCTTCTTGCAAAAGCTTCAGAGTGTTGGCTCTGGCATCGGAGGCTAGGGCATGCTGGCATGAGGAACTTGCATACTCTTGCAAAGAAGAAGCACGTCATAGGCATCAAGGCAGTCAAGTTCAAGAAGGATCACTTATGTGGTGCCTGCGAACACTACTAGGAAAAGGGCTAGTAATGGCGCACTAGTTTTGCCCACTAATGGCGCACTGCTGGTGCACCATTAGTATGATGCCACTAGTATTTCTTACTAATGGTGCACCATCGGTGCGCCATTAGTATCTGGTATACTAATGGTGCACCGAGCAGTGCGCCATTAGTATAGAACACCATGCGCCATTCGTATGCCTCCCAGGGGGCCATATTTAACCATGTGCTTTGGCATACTAATGGCGCACTGTTGGGTGATGCGCCATTAGTGTGATTATAACAGTGCGCCATTAGTGTCTTGTGTGGTGCGCCACTAGTATGAATATTAGGGATTTTTTTTTCATTTCCGATATTTTCACAGGTTAAAAAATATTAGAGAAAACATACAACACAGATCTGCTTAGCTTACATACAGGGGGCCATATGTAACGATGGTACCTGCGTCCACCAGATCATATCCAACACACAAGTTTCATCATATATACATACATAGCCAACACATAGTTCCATCGTTACATATTACAAAAGTTTCACAATGTTCATTCAACACCGTTATTGTAACACCCCGGATGTAACTTTCCCTATTTGTACTCCAACTCTTGCCATTTCCGGCGTTAAGTTATTCTATTTTCTCGGGTTCGGGTTTTTGTCTCCGGTGTTGTTATCATTGTCATGCATCTCATATCATGTCATCATGTGCATTGCATTTGCATACGTGTTCGTCTCATCCATTCGAGCATTTTCCCCGTTGTCCGTTTTGCATTCCGGCGCTTCGTTCTCCTCCGGTGGTCATTTCTAACTTTCTTTCATGTGTGGGGATTAACCATTTCCGGATTGGACTGAGACTTGCCAAGCGGCCTTGGTTTACTACCGGTAGACCGCCTGTCAAGTTTCGTATCATTTGGACTTCGTTTGATACTCCAACGGTTAACCGAGGGACCGAAAAGGCCTCGTGTGTGTTGCAGCCCAACACCCCTCTAATTTGGCCCAAAATCCACCTAACTCTGCTCCATGTCCTAGAGCGTTCGATCACAATCGCGTGGCCGAAAACCGCACCTCGTTTGGACACTCCTAGCTCCCCCTATGCCTATTTAAACACCCCCCCAAAATCTGGATCTTCCTCTCCCCCGAAAACCCTAATTTCGCTTCCGCGCCGGCCGGACACGTCTGTCCGGGCCGGACGAATCGCCGCCGCCCGCCTGCACCAGTGGCAAGCTGCCACGTGGCGCGCCGCTGCCACCGCCACCGTGGCCCGCGAGGCCCATCCGGAGCCCTCCTCTTCGCGCCCGGCCGCCCGAGGCAACCGGAGCCGCCGCGCGTCGCTCGCCGCCGGCTGGCCGCAGCCCGCCGCGCCGCCCTGGTCCGGCACCGCCCGAGCCGCCGCAGGAGCCCGCCGGCGTCGCCCCTAGCTCCGGCCGGTCCTAGCTCCGGCCGCCGCGGGGCCCTGCGCCGCCGCCCCGGCCGCCGTCCTCGTCCCCGCCGTCCTCGACTTCCGCGCCGCCGGTGAATAGTGTCGCAAGATCCGATCAGGTTTCGGTGAACAGTAAACCCTAGGAGTAATTTCACTAAGTCCCGAAATTCTTGATCCAAGTGCCTCTGTTCGGGGCCCTGTAACTTTGCATCCGTAGCTCCGATTTGGGCATATAGCACATCAAAATGTTCACCTCAGAGAGTACATCATTTCATTCCATTGCATCATTTTCATTTGAGCTCATCTTGATGCCCGAAATGCTGTTACAAGAGTGCACTTGAGTTAATTGTCAGATCTGTTACTCCGTTTCGCACTTTTGTCATTTTTGCCATGATTAATGTGTGCATGATATGCCCGTGAATTCTTCATATGTTTTGTTAAGGTTTTTCTCATCTTTCCAGAGGTGCAACCCATGTATTTTTAGGATGTGTGTGGTGACTTGTGCAAGCTTGCAAAGTGGTGCACATGCTAATTCTGTTTTTAGGGGCTTAGTGATTTCACCAAGTCCTGGGATTGTTTATCTCATGATGCCATATGTTCATGTTGTTTCCTAGTGATTCGTGCCTCTTTTGAGGATGATCAGTAAGGGAGTTTTGTTAATATTGTAGTGCTCTATCCATCCATGTCTTTGTTTGCAATTATGGAGTACCCTAGCTTGAGTCAATCAAGCTCTACTTTTGCTTCGTTGTGAATCTGGGCAGATCGTCAACTTGTTTGCGATTTTGCCGATGTTATTGTAGTTGATCCGTGCATGCTATGCCATTGTTCTTGCCATGTCTAGCTTGCATTTTGTGCCTTATTAAGGGATGTAAGCTTGTCTTGCCATGACTTGCACCGTAGTGAGTGCATCGAGCTCGTAAACATGCCTTTGTGAGTTATGTTTCACCATGTCCCAGTTTTCACTAAGTCTGAAAACTGATTATGTTTTTGCTATGTTCGTGTGCTTGTTAGTATATTTTGTGATCCCTTTTGGCTCAAGGTCACTAAGGGACTTTTGTTAAGCTTGTTGAGTAGCTCCATGCCTTGTATTTCTTTGTCATTTTCAGGTCCTGTAGCATGTTGTTTTGTTGCTCCGAAGAGGGCTATATGATCTGAAATTCCAGACAAGTGTTGATTTCACTAAGTCTGAGATCTGTTTACCATTTGTGTTTTTTCCATGCTTGTTTGAACCTGTTAATGGATGAATTGGCCGTAGCTCAGTGCTAGACTTTTGTTAAGCATCTCGAATGCTTCCCTGCCATGTATTTTTTTGCCATGTTTGGTGGCTGTAGCATGTTCATCTCATTGCATTTAGATGCCTACTTGCTGTAAATCGCAGACCGGTGTCATTTTTGAATCGCTTGCCATTTCCAAACCGTAACTCCGATTCCGGCGTTCTTTATATCGTTTTCATGCGATTTCATCTCATCTTTCCAGTGGCACACTTGGAATTCCAAGTTGAGGCAAGGTTCATGCATTTCCTGTCATATCTTGCATGTTGCATCCCGCATCGCATCCCGCATAGCATATCATCTTTCCATCGTGTTGTTTGAGTTTGCACGTGGTTGATTGTATCCTTGTTGCTTGTTTGTCTTGTTTGGGTAGAGCCGGGAGACGAGTTTGCTAACGAGGAGCCCGTTGAGTTTGCTTTCGAGGATCCAGTAACCTCTGACAACTGTCTTTGTTATGCTAGTTTGCTCGCTCTTTTGCTATGCCATTGCTACGATGCCTACCACTTGCTTGCAAGCCTGCCAAATTTCCATGTCAAACCTCTAACCCACCATTGTCCTAGCAAACCGTTGATTGGCTATTTTACCGCTTTGCTCAGCCCCTCTTATAGCGTTGCTAGTTGCAGGTGAAAATTGGAGGCCGTTCCTTATTGGAACATCTTTTATTTACTTGTTGGGATATCATTATATTGCCTTGTTATCTTAATGCATCTATATACTTGGTAAAGGGTGGAAGGCTCGGCCTCTCGCCTAGTGTTTTGTTCCACTCTTGCCTCCCTAGTTTCCGTCATATCGGTGTTATGTTCCCGGATTTTGCGTTCCTTACGCGGTTGGGTTATAATGGGAACCCCTTGATATTTCGCCTTGATTAAAGCTTTTCCAGCAATGCCCAACATTGGTCTTACCATTTTCCATCTAGCCTCTTTTTCCCTTGGGTTTCCGGAGCCCGAGGGTCATCTTATTTTAAACCCCCCCGGGCCAGTGCTCCTCTGAGTGTTGGTCCAAATAGAGCCACTTGCAGCGCCACCTCGGGGAAACTTGAGGGTTGGTTTTAGTTGTACGTAGTGTTCATTTGAGTGTGACCTAAGAAAGAGATATGTGCAGCTCCTATCGGGATTTGTTGGCACATTTGGGCGGTGTTGCTGGATTTGTTTTAACCTGTCGAAGTGTCTTGTATTACCGAGACACCGAGTCTGATCGGAACGTCTTGGGAGGAGGTCTATTCCTTCGTTGACCGTGAGAGCTTGTCATGGGCTAAGTTGGGACTCCCCTGCAGGGAATAAAATTTCGAAAGCCGTGCCCGCGGTTATGGGCAGATGGGAATTTGTTAATGTCCGGTTGTAGATAACTTGAACCTTAATTAATTAAAAAGAATCAACTGAGTGTGTTACCGTGATGGCCTCTTCCCGGTGGAGTCTGGGAAGTGGACACGGTGTTGGAGTAATGTTCGCGCAGGTTGTTCTCTAGTTTCTCGCTCGTGCTTTGCCCCCTCTTCTCTCTCTCCTTTGCGAATAAGTTAGCCACCATACTTGCTAGTCGCTTGGTGCAGCTCCACTCATATTTTACCTTGCCTTACCTATGAGCTTTAAATAGTCTTGATCGCGAGGGTGCGAGATTGCTGAGTCCCTGTGGCTCACGGATTACTATTACACCAGATGCAGGGCCAGATGATTCCGCTCCAGGAGACGCGTACGAGCTCAAGTGGGAGTTCGACGAAGACTCTCAACGTTACTATGTTTCCTTTCCCGATGATCAGTAGTGGTGCCCAGTTGGGGGTGATTGGGACCGTGTCGCATGTTGGGTTCTCTTTTATTTTGGCGCCGTAGTCGGGCCATGAGTGTTTGGATGATGTAATGTTATTTATGTACTTGATTGATGTGGCGAGTGTAAGCCAACTATGTTATCTTCCCTTTTATCATTACATTACATGGGATGTTGTGAAGATTGCCTAACTTGTGACATATGCCTTCAATGCGGTTATGTCTCTAAGTCGTGCCTCGACACGTGGGAGCTATAGTCGCATCGAGGGTGTTACAAGTTGGTAATCAGAGCCTTCCCCGACCTTAGGAGCCCCATTGCTTGATCGTTTTTAGCGGCCGAGTTTTGTCTAGAAAAATGTTTTGAGTAATTTAGGAATTATATATCGGAGAGTTTAGGAATTCTTTTTACTTCCCAGTCTCCTCATCGCTCTGGTAAGGCATCCTGACGTAGAGTTTTGACTCTTCTCTTCTCAAATTTCACTAAAAAAAATTTAGGATCACGCGGGTATCTTGGAATCGTTCCGATGGTTTTATGATGAGAACATTGTCTTGGTGCCTCCTGTCAGGGGTTTAGTGGAAGTGTCCTGGGGAGTTGAGCTCTGAGGTGTTGTCATCATAATTTTATTGTTGCAGTTTTGGAATACCTGAGTCTAGTACGCCGACATCGAAAATCTCTTTTATGCAGTTCGTTGGTGAGATAACCTCGACGCCACCCAGTACTGGGGCGGGAGTTCGGGAGTATCGCCATAACTTGTATAACGGATGCTTTTCGAAGGTTGAGGTAGATGGTTTCCGAAGGTTTCTTGGTTATGTGTTGAAGGATGGATACAGCTGGATGTAGGATTTGCTAGTTTGGGTGAGATATTATGCTTCCCCTGTATCCCCAACACCTGATTGCATAACCGGAAAGGTTCGGGAGTTTCATAGGTGGGAATTCTAGTAGCTCTAGTTTTTCTTCCACGGATATTGGTTTGAGATTGGGATTTCTTACCGATTATTCGTTCTTGATCCGTACCTTGTTGATTTATTTCTCTACCTTAATTCTACGTGGCTTCTCAATTTATGGATATGTGACCATTTCAAGAGGAATGCATTCGTTCATTTTGTTCGGATGTGAAGACTATATGTTGCAATTTTCATTCCATTGGATTCAGCTTCAATATTTATCTGTCAATGTGCTAATGGTCGTCAACCTCTTCAGGATGGCTCCTCCAATGCGCACGACTCCGAATCCTGATCCGCCACCGCCTCCACCTCCTCCGGAGGCATGGCAAGCTGTGATGGCCGCAACCAATGCAAACACACAGCTGATCATGCAAATTCTTCAAGAGCGCAATCAAGGCAGACAAGGGAATCAAGGCAGCAATCAGAGTCACTTTGCTACACTCAACCAGTTCCTTGCTAACGGGCCAAATACTTTCAGCAATTGTGTTGAGGCAACCGATGCTGACGATTGGCTTGTGGATCTGTGTAAGCATTTCGAGTGCAGTAACGTCAGGCCTGAGGACTTTGTTAAGTTCGCTTCCTTCCAACTCAAAGATCAAGCTGCAGAATGGTTCCAGCAGTACAAGGACTCCAGAGGTGGACGTGTTATCACTTGGGATGATTTCCGTCGAGATTTCCGAGCTCATCATATTCCACAGAGCGTGGTTGAAAGCAAGCGTGAGGAATTCCGCAATCTGAAGCAAGGCTCTTTGTCTGTCTATGACTATAACAAGTTGTTCCAGAAGCTCGCCCGCTTTGCCAAGCAGGACGTCCCTGATGAGAAGAGCATGATATACCAGTTCAGGGTGGTCTCAGAGAAGAAATTCAGCTAGCTCTTGTTCTCTTTGAGCCCTTGAGATATGATGAGTTCTACAACATGGCACTGAAGCAAGAGGCTGCTCAGTTGAGGTGTGATGCTTCCAAGAAGCGAGTCAAAGATGTTACTCCTTCTTCCTCTACTCAAGTGGCCAAGAAGCAGAAATTTTGGCTTCCTCCTCCTCCGTTCCGTCAGCCGTATCAGCAGAAGAGCAAAGGTGGCAGTGGTTCTTCCCACCCACCCAACCCTTGCTTTCAGAACAAGACTTCATCTCAAGCTCCAAGATCGAGTGCTCCGTATCACCGTCCGCATTCAGAGGTCACGTGCAACAAGTGCCAACAGAAGGGCCACTATGCCAACAAGTGTTTCAACCAGAGGCGTCTTCCTCCTCCTCCTCCTGTTAGATCGGCAAGTACAGCTATGGTCAAGCATAACCCCAAGCACGCCAAGGTTAATTTGCTGAATGCAGCTCAGGCAGAGGACTCACCGGATGTGATCATGGGTAACCTTCCTGTTAACGATGTTCCTGCAAAAGTTCTTTTTGACACTGGTGCATCGCTTTCTTTTATTTCAACTCCATTTGTGGCCAAGCATGATTTTGTGACCGAAAGGATTCCTGTTCCATTGAAGATTGTGTCTCCGGGCAAGCAAATGACTTCTAACAATTGCGTCCCGGATGTCTCTATCACGTTGGGCGAGTACAAGTTTCTCTCTTCTCTGGTGGTTCTTGGTAACTCGGATATTGATCTTATTCTCGGAATGGATTGGCTTTCTAAGCACAAGGCTCAGCTTGATTGTGCAGCCAGGCAGATTCAATTGACTCATTCGTTTGAGGATGTAATTGTCTTTGCCGCTCGTGATGATACTATCCATCTTTTTTCTCTCAATGAGAAGGGTGAATTGGATGCTATCTCTCAAATTCCAGTCGTTTGCGAATATCAAGACGTCTTTCCAGAAGAGCTTCCAGGAATGCCTCCGCACCGGCCAATTGAATTCGTTATTGATCTTGAGCCTGGTACGGAACCTGTGTGCAAACGTCCTTACAAGCTCGGACCTGAAGAGTTGAAGGAGCTGAAGAAGCAACTTGATATGCAAGAGAAAATGGGTCTCATCCGGCCTAGTTCTTCTCCGTGGGGTTGTGGTGTTCTTTTTGTGAAGAAGAAGGATGGAACGGACCGACTTTGTGTTGATTACCGTCCAGTGAACAAGAAGACCATCAAGAACAAATACCCACTTCCCAACATCAATGAGCTGTTCGAACAACTCAAAGGTGCCCAAGTATTCTCCAAGCTTGATCTCCGTATGGGTTATCACCAGATTCGCATTCGTGAAGAAGATATTCCCAAGACAGCATTCAGAACAAGCTTTGGTTCATATGAATACACTGTCATGTCTTTTGGCCTCGCCAATGCTCCTCCGACGTTCTCTCGCATGATGAACTTCATCTTCAATGCCTACACCAATGACTTCGTTTTGGTCTACCTCGACGACATTCTGGTTTTCTCGAAGAACAAGGAAGATCATGCCAAGCATTTGCGTTTGGTTCTTGATAAGCTCAGAGAACAACAGTTCTACGCCAAGTTCTCCAAGTGTGAATTTTGGCTCGATGAGGTTCTTTATCTTGGTCATATCATCTCTGCCAAGGGCATTGCCGTGAATCCTGACAAGGTGTCTGCAATTGTGAATTGGGAACCTCCTCAGAATGTGAAGCAACTCCGCAGTTTTCTCGATCTCGCAAGTTATTGCGGAAGATTCGTTGAAAACTTTTCTAAGATCGCGAAGCCTCTCTCTAATCTTCTTCAGAAGCACGTCAAGTACGTTTGGTCTCCGGAGTGCGATATTGCTTTCAACACTTAGAAAGAGAAGTTGATCACTGCTCCAGTTCTGACTCCACCTGATGAATCCAAGCTGTACGAGGTCTTTTGTGATGCCTCTCTCCAAGGTCTTGGCGCAGTATTGATGCAAGAGAAGAAAGTTGTTGCTTATACATCTCGCCAGTTGAAGCCTAATGAGAAGAACTACCCCACTCACGATCTCGAGTTGGCGGTAGTTGTACATGCTCTTTTGACTTGGAGACATCTTCTATTGGGAAGAAAAGTGGACATTTTCACTGATCACAAGAGTCTCAAGTACATCTTCACTCAGCCTAATCTCAACGTCAGGCAAACTCGTTGGGTCGAAATGATTCAAGAGTATAATCCGAGTATTGAGTATACTCCAGGCAAGGCCAATGTGATTGCTGACGCTTTGAGCAGAAAGGCTTACTGTAGCAGTCTGATTCTCAAGCCTTATCAACCTGAGCTTTGTGAAGCTTTCCGCAAACTTAATCTGCAAGTTGTTCCTCAAGGTTTCCTCGCCAACCTTCTAGTCTCTCCTACCTTGGAAGACCAGATTCGCCAAGCCCAGCTCCTTGATGATATTGTGAAAAAGGTGAAGATTGGGATTGCCAAGAGTCAGTCCAAGTACAAGTGCTACAGCCTTGATGACAAGGACACTCTCTTCTTCGAGGATCGTATTGTTGTGCCCAAAGGTGACCTCCGTAAAGTGATCATGAATGAGGCTCACAATTCTCTCCTCTCCATCCACCCTGGGAGCACGAAGATGTATCAGGACCTCAAGCAAGCTTATTGGTGGACTCGAATGAAGCGCGAGATCGCTCAATTCGTGAATGAATGTGATGTCGGCAGAAGAGTCAAGGCAGAACACCAAAGGCCAGCTGGTCTCCTCCAACCTCTTGCCATTCCAGAATGGAAGTTTGACCACATTGAAATGGACTTTGTGACTGGGTTTCCAAAGTCCAAGCATGGCAATGATGCTATATTCGTTGTCATCGACAAACTCACCAAAGTGCCTCACTTTCTGCCTATCAAAGAGTCGATCACTGCAGCTCAATTGGTGGAACTCTATACCTCTCGAATTGTCTCTCTGCACGGTATTCCTCAAGTGATCTCTTCAGACCGTGGCAGCATCTTTACCTCGAAGTTTTGGGATTCTTTCTAGAAGGCCATGGGCACCAACATCCGCTTCAGCATAGCTTTCCATCCTCAAACAAGCGGTCAAGTCGAGCGTGTCAACCAGATTCTTGAATATATGCTCAGGGCTTGTGTAATCTCCTTCGGCATGAAGTGGGAGGATTGTCTTCCTTATGCTGAATTCTCCTACAACAACAGTTTTCAAGCAAGTTCGGGCAAGGCCCCATTTGAAATTCTGTATGGCAGGAAGTGCCGTACCCCTCTCAACTGGTCTGAAACCGGCGAACGTCAGCTTTTGGGTAATGACTTAATCACAGAAGAAGAAGAAATGTGCAAAGTCATTCGTGATAACCTCAAAGTAGCCCAATCCCGCCAGAAGAGCTACTATGATAGTAAGCACCGTGATTTGGCTTTCGAGATCGGAGATCATGTTTACCTCCGTCTCTCTCCTATGAAAGGTACTCGTCGCTCGGTATCAAAGGGAAGCTTGCCCCTAGATACGTGGGACCTTTCAAGATTGTCAGCAAGAGAGGCGACCTCGCCTATCAACTCGAGCTTCCTTCAAACTTTGCAAATGTTCATGACGTGTTCCATGTCTCTCAACTTCGAAAGTGCTTCAAGACTCCTGACCGCACCGTCAACTTCGAGGACATTGAGCTCCAAGAAGATCTCTCTTATCGTGAGCACCCAGTTGCTATTCTTGAAGAGACTGAACGCAAGACTCACAACAAGTCAATCAAATTTCTCAAAGTCAAGTGGTCACACCATTCCGACCGTGAAGCTACCTGGGAACGCGAGGATCACCTCCGTTCTGAGTACCCGGCGTTCTTTCAGTCCTAGATCTCGGGACGAGATCCTTTCGTAGTGGTGGAGTGTTGTAACACCCCGGATGTAACTTTCCCTATTTGTACTCCAACTCTTGCCATTTCCGCCGTTAAGTTCTTCTATTTTCTCGGGTTCGGGGTTTTTTCTCCGGTGTTGTTATCGTTGTCATGCATCTCATATCATGTCATCATGTGCATTGCATTTGCATACGTGTTCGTCTCATGCATTCGAGCATTTTCCCCGTTGTCTGTTTTGCATTCCGGCGCTTCGTTCTCCTCCGGTGGTCATTTCTAGCTTTCTTTCGTGTGTGGGGATTAAACATTTCTGGATTGGACCGAGACTTGCCAAGCGGCCTTGGTTTACTACCGGTAGACTGCCTGTCAAGTTTCGTATCATTTGGACTTCGTTTGATACTCCAACGATTAACCGAGGGACCGAAAAGGCCTCACATGTGTTGCAGCCCAACACCCCTCTAATTTGGCCCAAAACCCACCTAACTCTGCTCCATGTCCTAGAGCATTCGATCACAATCGCGTGGCCGAAAAGCGCACCTCATTTGGACTCTCCTAGCTCCCCCTATGCCTATTTAAACCCCCCCCCCCCCGAAATCCGGATCTTCCTCTCCCCCGAAAACCCTAATTTCGCCTCCGCACCGGCCGGACACGTCCGTCCGGGCCGGACGAATCGCCGCCGCCCGCCTGCACCAGTGGCAAGCTGCCACGTGGCGCGCCGCCGCCACCGCTGCCGTGGCCCGAGAGGCCCATCCGGAGCCCTCCCGGCCCGAATCGCCCCGCCGCCGCCTACCGCCGCCGCCCTCCTCTTCACGCCCGGCCGCCCGAGGCAACCGGAGCTGCCGCGCGCCGCTCGCCGCCGGCTGGCCGCAGCCCGCCGCGCCGCCCTGGTCCGGCACCACCCGAGCCGCCGCAGGAGCCCGCCGGCGTCGCCCCTAGCTCCGGCCGGTCCTAGCTCCGGCCGCCGCGGGGCCCTGCGCCGCCGCCCCGGCCGCCGGCGACCTCGCCTCCGCCGGCCGCCATCCTCGTCCCCGCTGTCCTCGACTTCCGCGCCGCCGGTGAATAGTGTCGCAAGATCCGATCCGGTTTCGGTGAACAGTAAACCCTAGGAGTAATTTCACTAAGTCCCGAAATTCTTGATCCAAGTGCCTCTGTTCGGGGCCCCGTAACTTTGCATCCGTAGCTCCGATTTGGTCATGTAGCATATCAAAATCTTCACCTCAGAGAGTACATCATTTCATTCCATTGCATCATTTTCATTTGAGCTCATCCTGATGCCCGAAATGCTGTTAGAAGAGGGCTACTTGAGTTAATTGTCAGATCTATTACTCCGTTTCGCACTTTTGTCATTTTTGCCATGATTAATGTGTGCATGATATGCCCGTGAGTTCTTCATATGTTTTGTTAAGGTTTTTGTCATCTTTCCAGAGGTGCAACCCATGTATTTTTAGGATGTGTGTGGTGATTTGTGCAAGCTTGCAAAGTGGTGCACATGCTAATTCTGTTTTTAGGGGCTTAGTGATTTCACTAAGTCCTGGGATTGTTTATCTCATGATGCCATATGTTCATGTTGTTTCCTAGTGATCTGTGCCTCTTTTGAGGGTGATCAGTAAGGGAGTTTTGTTAATATTGTAGTGTTCTATCCATCCATGTCTTTGTTTGCAATTATGGAGTACCCTAGCTTGAGTCAATCGAGCTCTACTTTTGCTTCGTTGCGAATCTGGGCAGATCGTCAACTTGTTTGCGATTTTGCCAATGTTATTGTAGTTGATCCGTGCATGCTATGCCATTGTTCTTGCCATGTCTAGCTTGAATTTTGTGCCTTATTAAGGGATGTAAGCTTGTCTTCCATGACTTGCACCGTAGTGAGTGCATCGAGCTCGTAAACATGCCTTCGTGAGTTATGTTTCACCATGTCCCAGTTTTCACTAAGTCTGAAAACTGATTATGTTTTTGCTATGTTCATGTGCTTGTTAGTATATTTTGTGATCCCTTTTGGCTCAAGGTCACTAAGGGACTTTTGTTAAGCTTGTTGAGTAGCTCCATGCCTTGTATTTCTTTGTCATTTTCAGGTCCTGTAGCATGTTGTTTTGTTGCTCCGAAGATGGCTATATGATCTGAAATTCCAGACAAGTGTTGATTTCACTAAGTCTGAGATCTGTTTACCATTTGTGTTTTTTCCATGCTTGTTTGAACCTGTTAATGGATGAATTGGCCGTAGCTCAGTGCTAGACTTTTGTTAAGCATCTCGAATGCTTCCCTGCCATGTATTTTTTTGCCATGTTTGGTGGCTGTAGCATGTTCATCTCATTGCATTTAGATGCCTACTTGCTGTAAATCGCAGACCGGTGTCATTTTTGAATCGCTTGCCATTTCCAAACCGTAACTCCGATTCCGGCGTTCTTTATATCATTTTCACGCGATTTCATCTCATATTTCCAGTGGCACACTTGGAATTCCAAGTTGAGGCCAGGTTCATGCATTTCCTGTCATATCTTGCATGTTGCATCCCGCATCGCATCCCGCATAGCATATCATCTTTGCATCGTGTTGTTTGAGTTTGCACGTGGTTGATCGTATCCTTGTTGCTTGTTTGTCTTGTTTGGGTAGAGCCGGGAGACGATTTCGCTAACGAGGAGCCCGTTGAGTTTGCTTTCGAGGATCCAGTCACCTCTGACAACTGTGTAGGCAAGATGATCCTACCCTCGAAATCACTACTATCTTTGCTATGCTAGTTTGCTCGCTCTTTTGCTATGTCATTGCTACGATGCCTACCACTTGCTTGCAAGCCTCCCAAATTGCCATGTCAAACCTCTAACCCACCATTGTCCTAGCAAACCGTTGATTGGCTATGTTACCGCTTTGCTCAGCCCCTCTTATAGCGTTGCTAGTTGCAGGTGAAGATTGGAGGTCGTTCCTTATTGGAACATCTTTTATTTACTTGTTGGGATATCATTATATTGACTTGTTATCTTAATGCATCTATATACTTGGTAAAGGGTGGAAGGCTCGGCCTCTCGCCTAGTGTTTTGTTCCACTCTTGCCGCCCTAGTTTCCGTCATATCGGTGTTATGTTCCCGGATTTTGCGTTCCTTATGCGGTTGGGTTATAATGGGAACCCCTTGATATTTCGCCTTGATTAAAGCTTTTCCAGCAATTCCCAACATTGGTCTTACCATTTGCCATCTAGCCTCTTTTTCCCTTGGGTTTCCGGAGCCCGAGGGTCATCTTATTTTAAACCCCCCCGGGCCAGTGCTCCTCTGAGTGTTGGTCCAAATAGAGCCACTTGCAGCGCCACCTCGGGGCAACTTGAGGGTTGGTTTTAGTTGTACGTAGTGTTCATCTGAGTGTGCCCTGAGAAAGAGATATGTGCAGCTCCTATCGGGATTTGTCGGCACATTCGGGCGGTGTTGCTGGATTTGTTTTAACCTGTCGAAGTGTCTTGAATTACCGAGATACCGAGTCTGATCGGAACATCTTGGGAGGAGGTCTATTCCTTCGTTGACCGTGAGAGCTTGTCATGGGCTAAGTTGGGACTCCCCTGCAGGGATTGAACATTCGAAAGCCGTGCCCGCGGTTATGGGCAGATGGGAATTTGTTAATGTCCGGTTGTAGATAACTTGAACCTTAATTAATTAAAAAGAATCAACTGAGTGTGTTACCGTGATGGCCTCTTCCCGGCGGAGTCCGGGAAGTGGACACGGTGTTGGAGTAATGTTCGCGCAGGTTGTTCTCTAGTTTCTTGCTCGTGCTTTGCCCCCTCTTCTCGCTCTCCTTTGCGAATAAGTTAGCCACCATACTTGCTAGTCGCTTGCTGCAGCTCCACTCACATTTTACCTTGCCTTACCTATGAGCTTAAATAGTCTTGATCGCGAGGGTGCGAGATTGCTGAGTCCCTGTGGCTCACAGATTACTATTACACCAGATGCAGGGCCAGATGATTCCGCTCCAGGAGACGCGTACGAGCTCAAGTGGGAGTTTGACGAAGACTCTCAACGTTACTATGTTTCCTTTCCCGATGATCAGTAGTGGTGCCCAGTTGGGGGTGATTGGGACCGTGCCGCATGTTGGGTTCTCTTTTATTTTGGCGCCGTTGTCGGGCCATGAGTGTTTGGATGATGTAATGTTATTTATGTACTTGATTGACGTGGCGAGTGTAAGCCAACTATGTTATCTTCCCTTTTATCATTACATTACATGGGATGTTGTGGAGATTGCCTAACTTGCGACATATGCCTTCAATGCGATTATGTCTCTAAGTCGTGCCTCGACACGTGGGAGCTATAGTCGCATCGAGGGTGTTACAGTTATCCATGAATTCACAAAAGTTTCACATTGATACAAAATAAAAACACAAATGGAAAAGAAGCACTCCATCCATGCAAGCTTCCGTGAATTAAATCAAATCTGCAAAATGATAAACAAGAAGTTAGAAGAAGAAGAAGAAGAAGAAGAGAAGAAGAAGAAGAAGAAGACTAGAAGAAGAATAAGAAGAAGAATAAGAAGAATAAGAAGAAGACTATAAGCTTATTATGTAAACTTGATCATTTTGTTCTAACATAAGTAATTTTGGAGCTAACCTATAGGAAACTAAGCATATAAGCTCTAAGTTAGCATATTAGAGCCAACTTAAGTAAAATGAAGCTAACCTATGTCATTTTGGATAAGAAGAAGAATAAGCAGAAGACTATAAGCTTATTATGTAAACTTGATCATTTTGTGCTAACATAAGTAATTTTGGAGCTAACCTATAGGAAACTAAGCATATAAGCTCTAAGTTAGCATATTAGAGCCAACTTAGGTAAAATGAAGCTAACCTATGTCATTTTGGATAAGAAGAAGAATAAGAAGAATACTATAAGCTTATTATGTAAACTTGATCATTTTGTGCTAACATAAGTAATTTTGGAGCTAACCTATAGGAAACTAAGCATATAAGCTCTAAGTTAGCATATTAGAGCCAACTTAGGTAAAATGAAGCTAACATATATCATTTTGGATAAGAAGAAGAATAAGAAGAAGACTATAAGCTTATTATGTAAACTTGATCATTTTGTGCTAACATAAGTAATTTTGGAGCTAACCTATAGGAAACTAAGCATATTAGAGATAAATAGGTAACTAAGTATACCTGACATAGTTCAGTTCTCATTGTTCTTCTCCTTCTCCTTCCTCAGCCTGATGCGCCAAGGGCGGCGAGGTGGTGGAGGCAGTGGAGGCAGCTGTGGGATGTAGTCTTCTACCACAATTGGCGTGGTCATGTCGCCCAGCTGTGGGATTGCCGGCGCCACCACCGGTGCATGGTAATTGTCAGGCACCACTACCATCGCGAGGCCACCCTCAGGCACCACCATCTCTTTCCCATGGTCAGCCACCACCATCTCTTGCCCATGCTCAGCCACCACCATCTCTTGCACCTGGTCAGCCACCACCATCTCTTGCCCTTGGTCAGCCACCACCAGCGCTAGGTCATCCTCAGCCTGATGCCCATTGTCATCCTGCAGCTCCTCATCCGCACTCTGCTCCTCTTCTCCCCCACTCCAGTCCGGATCATCCTTCTTGTTGTCTTCGCTGCTGCCAGAATCGTTGCTGCTTTTGCTAAGGCCAGAATCGCTGTTGCTTTTGCTACAGCCATAATCACTGCTGCTTTGGTTGTAGCCAGTGCCGCTGTTGCTGCTCCCATTGCCTGTCCAAATGCAACAATGACCGTTAACAATCGATGTGAGACAAAGCCAAATATGGAGGAATAAGAAGAGGCAGAACGCACTGGCATCTTTGTCTTCAGCGTAGCGCATGCGCCACATAGTCTTGTTGAAAACCTTCACGATGAGCATTGTGGCATCATCGTCGTACCTCAAGAGAAGAAAGTACCCGGTCCGCAGGTCGTAGGCACTGTAGAACTTCTCCCAGCCACGGCATAGGTACATGTGGCCCTCCTCGATCACCAACTCCACGTCCCACAGCCTGTGAACCCCGCTGCCGGCCTATCTGAGCTTCACATTATCTGGCGGATCTTCACCCAGCATCTTCATAAAAGCGTCAGGCAGCCTCTGCAATTTGGGACAAGGAGTGATGTAGCAAACAACAGAGTTATCATAATGAGATGGGTGAAGGGGAGATCTCTCGTTTTATATACCTGCCTCGTGGCTGATACTGAAGAAGAAAGTATGATAGTGAAGAACTCGAAAGCATCCAACTCGTACTCCGGTGAGGCAGAGCAGCGGTGGCTGCTTCCCCCCATCTCTGATAAGCAGCAAAAGAGACCAATTAGTACCCTTACAACATTATAGCAGCATAAATTTTGAGTAGAAGATAATCAACATTAGTCGCAAGTACCCCATATGTCCTATTTTTAGCAAAGTCATGCTAAAATTCACGGAAAACTTCAGCATGACCTTTGCTGAAAATATGACATATGGAGTACCCGAATTTGCTGGAACGGAAGTTAATCGACATTCCGGCAAACTCAAGGGCCTCTCGAGGACAAAACCCAGCAAACTAGCAAGATGATCATCATCTTTGCAAGTAATTACTTGTCAAATACAGAAGAAGGAACAATTTATTTGTGACATAGTTGGCCCATACAGAAGAAGCAACACCCTACACTAGCCTAAAAACAAGTGAAGTTTCACCCATATAAGAACAACTTTATAACTTCAGAGAAGTTGCTATGTTTTTTCTACTGCTAGGAAAAACATCACTCATTGGAAATGAAAATCTCAGTACCAGCATTTTGAACTTTGAAATGAAATACAATAGTAGTATTAGTAGTATATGGAGTAGTATCTTGTCTAGTAGTAGTATTAGTTGTGTATGGAGTAGCAAGTTTTGCCTCAGAGACAGCAAAAGCTATGTTTTTTCTCAATTCAGATAGCTAAGTGGAAAACCACGTCAAGTTCTGATAATCCATCTAATCTAATGAAATCTGAACTCAACCTGATCATGGTTCATGCCCGCAGACACATCAGCACCTCAAGAATGCCATGACAAAAATGAAAAGGACCAATACAATCACCACACAAGTGATGAAAGCACTAGCGAATCATGTTAAAGCTAACCTCTACTTTTGACCCTCAACTATAACAACCGCATGCAGTACAGAGAAGTGTTGATGCAGGCATCAAACATTATAATGGCTGAATTTGATCTACTCCAATAATTTTCTCAATTTACATGATTAACAAGCTTGGGCTTAGTAGTAATATTCTGAGAAAATATTTTCTTGAAGCCTGAACAACTGGCTTTCCTTTTTAAAAACAGAACCAAAACCATGACACAATCACTTGACAACATCTATTGACTACATTAGATGGATAAATTCCATATGTTGTGGAAGACCACCTTCAAGCAGACTGCTTATAACCATGGCTCCTAAATGGATAAGCGTTTGGCGAGAAGACATTGTGGACAACAATATTCAGAAGCATACCTTAAGTAATATTCTTAACTATATCATCATCTTATGAAATATCATAGTGTGGTGGCTGTTCTAGAAAATGCAGCAATATTGTAAACATAACTTTTAGACAAGCTAGAGAAAGAGATGAATGGATGAAAATGACACCCTCACTATTTTAAATTTAATAGAAACCACACAGGAGTTACCATCCCCAAATCTTCTTTTTTATTTATGGTCAAGTAATTGCTGAAATATTTGAAACAGAGGCCACCATTGCACCACCATTCACTGACAAACCATTAGAGCATTGTGAACAACAAATTCAGAGAAAACTCTCTTTGGCACACAAATTCAGAGCAATGTGAACAACAGAAACAACTGAATGTCCTATCATGACATGGCAACGAACTAACAAAAATTGCGCGTTCTACCAGCACACCATTAGCACAAAATTTTCTCTAATCTTACTGGACACAAAAATTTTCTTCAGTGCGTCCAGTGCATTTTTTCAGTGTGTCCAAATCTTGCAGGTACCAAGTACTCCAATGCACATGGAGTACTAATTATTCATGTTTGGTAGGCAGTACTCCCACAATTTTTTGAACCTAATTTGACCTAAATTCGAGAGGGATTTGACCTAAACCTAGCAAAAGAGAGAAGAAGAGGGCATGGCCGGGAGGGAGGAGAGGAGGAAGAGAGGAGAAGAGAGGCAGAGGGAGGAGGGTTACCTGACCACGATGAGGTGGTGGCCGGAGCGGAGACGATAGAGGGCGGAGACGGAGAGCTTGGGGGAGGCGGGGATAGATGGCGGGGAGGTCGCGGGCCTCCTCTCCTAGTGGACGTGGGGCCTCCTCTCCTGGTGGAACTCGGGGCGGGGTGGCTCCAAGGCGAGGGAGGCGGCGCTTGGGGGGAGGCGGGGCTCGGGGGGGAGGCGGCGAAGGGGAGAGGGAGGCGGTGGGGGCGCATGGGCGGCTGCGGCGAGGTTATGTCGAGTGGGGGATCTGGCGAGGGAGGGAGAGAGGCCAGAGGGGAACAGGTGGAGTGGGGGGAGGGTTAGCAATGGCGCACCTCCCCCTAGTGCGCCATAAGTACGACGACAGCAATGGCGCACCACCCCCAGGTGCGCCATTAGTACAAATTTTTTATTACAGTTCGAGCACTCAGGTTATATTCCACCTAACCGTATCCGAAACAGAACACACACACTAGCCCGACTGGTCAGCACGTAGCACAGACACTGGGAGGTCCTGGGTTCGATTCCCACGCTCCCCAATTTTTGTTTTTATGCATTTTTTCTTTGCACATATCTTTTTATGCATGCATCCAAATATAACATGTCACATATGCTAGATGCTCAGAATTTCATGCAGAAAAATAATATGCAGTTTGTTGCCATGTTAACAACATTTAAAATGTTGTTTGATATTTATTTGTGTTTAAATATGTTCAAACTTGTTTAAATCATAACTAAATATCCATAGCTCAAAATTTGACAAACTTTATATGCTTTTGGGAGTAACATATATGCGGTGGCTCGTCGGCAGCGGTGGAGCGGGGGAGGGTGCGGGGCATGCTCGTCGGCGGCGGTGGAGCGGGGGCGGGTGCGGGGGGTGCTCGTCGGCGGCGGTGGAGCGGGGGAGGGTGCACCACACATACATGCGCCATTAGTAGTTTTGCAAAAAAGTATTAAAAATAATTTTTATACTAATGGCTTACCGTGGCACAGTGCGCCATTACTAGTTTGAACTAGTAATGGCGCACTATGCGACGATGCGCCATTAGTAGTTTTGCAAAAAAGTAAAAAAAAGAATACAGTAGTGGCACACTCAACGGTTGGTGCGCCATTAGTAGTTCTAACTACTAATGGCGCACTGTGCCCGGATGCGCCATTAGTATGTTTGAAAAAATGAAAAAAACATTTTGTTACTAGTGGCGCACCTTGTGCCTGGTGCGCCATTAGTGTCTTACACACTAATGGCGTATCTTCACGTGGTGCGCCATTAGTAAATAGTAGTGGCGCACCACTTCTCTGGTGCGCCATTAGTGTCAATTTCATCTTTAGCCCTTTTCCTAGTAGTGGAAGCTGGAAAGATGACGAGGGCCAAGCATCCCTCGAAGACAATCATGACAACGACTCAACCCTTCGAACTACTACACATGCACCTCTTCAGCCCTACTCACTACTCTACCCTTACTACAACTGATTGTCTCTATGGCTTCGTCATTGTTGATGATTATTCAAGATATACATGAGTACATATAATCCTCTACAAGACTGAAGTGCAGGATGTCTTCAGACGCTTCGCCAATCAAGCGATGAACAACTATGGCGTCAAGATCAAGCACATCAGAAGTGACAATGGCACTAAATTCAAGAACACCAGCCTCGACACTTATCTTGATACATTGGGCATCACTCATGAGTTCTCAGCTCCGTACACGCCGTAGCAGAATGGCATCGTGGAACGCAAGAACAGAACACTCATTGAGATGGCTCGGACGATGCTCGATGAATACAAGACACCAAGAAAGTTTTGGCCTGAAGCTATTGATACTGCATGCCATGTCATCAACCGTGTTTATTTTCACAAGCTTCTGAAGAAAACATCCTATGAACTCCTCACTGGTAAGAAGCCAAATGTCAGGTACTTCGGAGTATTTGGTTCTAGGTGCTGGATCAAGGATCCACATCACACTTCAAAATTTGCACCGAAAGCACATGAAGGTTTTATGCTTGGTTACGGAAAGGATTCACACTCCTACATAGTCTTCAACCTCTTTCACTATAAATTGGTTGAAAATGTGGATGTGTGGTTCGATGAGACTAATGGATCGCAAAGAGAGCACCTGCCAAATGTGCTAGATGAAATTCCACCTAGTGAATCCATCAAGCTTATGGGAACTGGAGAAATCATACCGTCTGAAGTATAGCCTGAAGAGGAACATATCATTTCTGCACAAAATCAACCTGAAGACAATGCTTAGCCTAAAGACAATCCTTCAAACGATGACAATGATTAGCAAGGGCAAAATCTTCGTCCAGTTCATCCTCGTGTTGCAAATGAAGTACAGATTGAGAAGATAATTGATAGCATCAATGCACCTGGTCCACTCACTCGTTCAAGGGCAACACAGCTATCAAATTTTTGTGGGCACTTTGAATTTATCTCAATATCTGAACCCAAGAAAGTTGATGAAGCCTTCATGCAACCTGAATGGATTCAAGCTATGCAAGAAGAGCTTCAACAGTTCGAGCTGAATAATGTATGGGAACTGGTCAAGCGTCCTGATCCTCGTAAACACAATATCATAGGCACTAAATGGATATATCGCAACAAGCAAGATGAGCATGGTCAAGTTGTCAGAAACAAGGCTCGTCTCATTGCTCAAGGATACACTCAAGTTGAAGGAATTGACTTCGATGAAACATTTTCTCCTGTGGCTAGGCTTGAATCTATTTGCATACTGCTAGCCTATGCAAATAATCATAACATCCTTCTATATCAAATGGATGTGAAGAGTGCCTTTCTCAATGGCAAGATTGAAGAAGAACTGTATGTTGCACAACTGCCTGGTTTTGAAGATCCAAAACATCTTGACATGGTTTACAAGCTCAACAAGGCACTGTATGGCCTCAAACAAGCCCCTCGTGCTTGGTATGACACACTCAAAGACTTCCTGAAGAGCAAAGGCTTCAAACCTGGTTCCCTGGATCCCACACTCTTCACGAAGACATATGATGCTGAACTATTTGTGTGCCAAATATATGTGGATGACATTATCTTCGGATGCACTAATCAAAAATACAGTTATGAGTTTGGACACATGATGCAAGAGCAATATCAGATGTCCATGATGGGTGAGCTGAAGTTCTTCCTTGGTCTTCAAATACGGCAGCAACGCAACGGCATCTTCATATCTCAAGAGAAATACCTTAAAGATTTCCTGAAGAAGTTTGGAATGCAAGACTGCAAAGGTTATATGATGCCAATGCCAACCAAAAGTCATCTGGGTCCTGACGCCAACGGTAAAGAGTTCGATCAAAAGGTATACCGCTCCATGATTGGTTCTTTGCTTTATTTATGTGCATCTAGGCCAGATATCATGCTTAGTGTTAGCACGTGTGCCCAATTCCAAGCGGCACCAAAGGAATCGCATCACTTAGCTGTGAAGCGAATTCTTTGATATTTGGCTTACACCCCAACACTAGGATTATGGTATCCAAAGGGGTCAGAGTTTGATCTAGCTGGATTCTCGGATGCTGATTATGCTGGTGACAAGGTGGATCGCAAATCTACATCAGGCACATGTCACTTTCTGGGACGATCACTTGTTTGTTGGTCTTCAAAGAAGCAGAGCACTAGAACACAAAGCACATTCAGATCTGTCATCACTTTCTCAGAGATCATGTCATGAAGGAAGATATTGATATGATTCACGTCAACACTGAAGAGCAACTGGTAGATATCTTCACAAAGCCCTTGGATGAGAAAAGGTTTTGCAAGTTGCGGTGTGAGCTAAATATCTTGGAATCCTCAAATTTCATGTAATCAGGCACACATCCTAACACTTATGCATGTTGATGACTTAGATGTGCAACACACGAAGTAACGTATATCTTCAATCAATGAAGACTTACACTCGAAGTGTGAATACATTAACGCGGAATTTGACTTCCGAGCGCCACGATAATTGTGCGCCGTGTCTGGGTCTAATACTTCCTATACGGTGGGTAACGCCACCACCAAACTTTGGTTTGGAGTGCTTTCTGTTGGCATTACATTTTCTATGTCCTCGCATTCATTTTTGTCTTCAAATTTCAACATGTCCTCGTGTTTATCTTCACTATTGAGTTAGTCTTATTTGTATATATTCATATATAAGCATTCTATCCTCTACAACATTCACTTATAGCTATGTCTTCTTGTTTTGAATCTTTTGAACTAAGTGAATGTGATCGGACCCTAACCTTTCTATGCTCCCATCTCAAATCTATCTATCCAAATCATATGCATTCTATTGAAACTGTCGAATGTCTTCTCTGCGTCCTTGCCAGCAGAAGATACAGAGACAAACATTAAATTTGCTTTAAATGCTCAATACTTTTTGCCTGAAACCCGGAGAAGCGGGAACGACCACCCGACAATCCAGGCATGCGTGGGAATGTGGAACAACCACCAATGTGTTGCATGTTCGCCATGTGTCCTTCAGATGTGAACCGCCAGGGGCACCTGCGTAATAACGCTGCACCGTCCCTGTCCTTATAAATACACGCCACACCCCAGTCATTATCTCTTCTTCCACTTCTCCTTCTCGCACAAACCATAGCGCCACCCTAGCTCTCTACGACGCCGGTGACGAAGCGCTTAGCTGCCGCGACCTCACCGACGCCGTCCTCATGCCGGCCGCGGACATCGTCTTCTCCGTCGTCGCCATAGGTGTTCTCCGTCGCCAAGTTAGGGCACGGAAGATCGAACTGCTCAGCCTCATCTCCTACTCCTTCTAGCAGTTCCTCGAGTGGTAAATAAAAACTCTTTTTACATTCCTTTTTGATCCGATAGATTCATCTTTTTTAACCACAAGTGGTTTCTGTCCCAACAAATTGAATCTATCCTTTTCTGCATCTCATAACATGCCTAGTATGTTCACTTATGCTTCACAAAGTAGTTAGATTCCTCACTTGTACTTATTCGTGGATTCGTACAAATCTGGAACCAATTATCTAGATATGAGTGAATGTCTTCGCACTATGAGGTCAATGTCTTCTAAACTGATTTATCTTCAAAATCTCCTGAGAATGCATATGACCTCTTCCCCTTCCCTCGCATCTCTAATGCTGTCACAGGTACATGTCCATGGGAGAATCCCTTGGTTCTCATAGTCTGCATTCATTTGCAGAGTTGTTACAGCATCACATCAATTCTCCCGAAGCTAATTCCTGTCTGACCAGCAGAAGGAAGCCTTTGCACGTTCTGAAGCCTTTCAGTCTGAACTTCATGGCAACAGAAAAAATCAGTCAGGAAGGGCGGCAGACAGCGCCATGAAAACACTGCCAAGGACCTGCCACCGGATCTCTATGATCTATACAAGTCAGATCCAGAAGAGACCTATGGAGAACGCAAGAACCGAATCCAATGGATTCGAAGACATTGAAAGAGGAATGGTTCAAGTATAGATTTGTCACTGACGAATATGCTGAAAAGAATGCCATCAAGGGCCCCTGGGGAGATATTATATACAAAGGTCTTCAGCCCAAGTCGAAGTCCGAAGCTATTGCTCAAGGCTTCTACCCCTGCATGATCCGTGGACCTCAACCTGCTAATGCACACCCATCCTCTCTGTTATGGTGTTGTGAAGACAATCTCTTTAAGCGCAACTTCCAGTTTGCCAAAACTTCTGCCAAAGAGAACAAGAAGTCACTAGGGTTAGACTTCAACCCCGGTCCTTCTGCTCCTCGTGCCGACGGCACACGCGATGCTGAACCCAATATTGTTGGGCCCTTCTACAACCTTGAAGGTCTCATCACTCACATTCAGGTTCAGGGGCATCCGTGGATCACTCTGCAGATGACGCTGATTCTGACGAAGCACCTGCACCACCGAAGCCTGTGAAGCAAAAGAAACCAAAGGCTTCAAAGCCCTCCTCCGCACCAAAGGTCTCGCGGGCGAAGCCTCTGGCCACTGCACCTCCTGAAGCCAGTGTGCAGTCTGAAGATCTCTCTCGCATCTCCAAGTCTAACAAGATGAAGAAGCCCATGCAACCAACTGGTCAAGCATTGACCCCTGCTGCCTGTCTGAGGAATGAGAACGAAGCCATTGATCTATCTAGTGATGACGATCTTGGCGATGATGCTCTTGAGCTTCTTATAAAGAGCAAGCAAGAGGCGGAAATCTTCAATGATCTTCCCCTCTTTGATGTGGAGATCCTGTACAAGTTCATTGCTCCTGAGCTGGCTCTTGCACAGAGAATTGTTGAGCTGAAGCACAAGACTGATTATGAAAAGGCTCAGTTCAAGAAGCACATGGCCAAGCTCAACGTGGAAGACGTCCAAAACTTCAAGGTCATGTTGCATGAGCTCAAGGAGGCGTTCCACAAGAAACGTGAAGAAGCTAAAGGTTCTCGAGAGCGCATGAAACACCTGGCTGCCAAATGTGTTCAAGGCTACAATGAAGCTGAAAAGCGCAAGGCTTTGGGGCGACCAGGCATCGACCCCAGAATGGCAGCCAAGAAGAAGAAGAAGTCTGCTGTGGCTCAACCAGAAGCATCAAGGCAGGAAGAACCTCGCATTGTCTTCCCGGCCAGTATGACAGGCTCGAAACCTAAAGTCCCCACAGTGGCTTCGGAGCTCAAGAAAAAAAGGGCAGCTGAAGCCGAAGCCCGAAAGCGCAAGACCAAGCACACCACTGATGATGCTCCGCCGACCAAAAAGAGAAAAACCAAGAAGAAAGATCGGGCTGCTCCCAAAGAGCCCCTTGTCGTCGAGCCAATCTCAGTTGCTCGTCCTATGTCTGAACAGCGTGAGCGCCAGTTGATAGTTCATGAGCCTGCTTCCACAGAGGCTCCAGAAGTTGAAGACATTCCAGTTGTTGACCCCACCACAGCTGAAGACATTGGTCATCAAGACAATGTTGAAGATGATGAAGTCCTTCCTCAGATCGAACACAACGTGGTATCATCGCCTGTTCTCACAAACAGCGAACTCATCAGCATTGGTCGTCCATTGATGCCAATTGCTCAGGATGACTCATGGGCTGATCACCCACAAGACTGCCCCCGTCGAGAAGAATCACCAAGTACTCCCCCACCTCAAGTCACCACTTTGGTGCTTGAAGACAATGACGTTGTGGCCCAACCAACTCCATCTTTACATGCGTCACCAGCGTTCTGCAGGCTTCACAAAGGACCACGGCCACAGGTCACTCTCTTAAGTGTTCCAGAAGGAGAAGAGCGCCAGTCCGTTTCACGCCAAGTCTTTCCCGAAGCCTCTCCTAATGCGAACATCCCTGAGTCTGAAGCCAAAGCGGCTGAAGATATTCCGACTACATCAGCCGATGAACAAGAAGAACCAACAGAAGAAGAATGTGTTGCTACACCCTGTCCAACCCTCCAGTTTTTCTCAATGAGAACGTGTCCGACCCTCCAGCTACTCGAGTGGAGGTTGAAAACTCTAAGGCGGCCACTAACACCAACACTGAAGCCAATGACATTGTCATGGCCGAAGCTAATGTGGCGCCTGAAGCTAATATGGTGCCAGAAGTGAATGCACCTGAAGCCAATGCTGCACCTGAAGCAAATCTGTAGCTCAAAGACAATGCCTCTGCTCCTGTACCACCTCCCAGGCCACACACCATTGAGCAAGCATTCTATCAAGGTCAACTTACTACCGTCCGCTGGCCCATTCTGGTTCCTCCACCTGCTGCCGGTCCGCAATTTGACTATCATGTGGAGCACAGGCCTCAGGTCCAGAAGCCAAAGCCAAGGCTGCCAAGGTTTCCAGGTACTGCAACTTCACCAGGATTGTTTAATGTGAATGGCTTCAAGGCACACAACACATTCTTTGACAGTGCCAAGAACCCCTACAGAAGGCCAAGAATTTCATCAGATCGATTCTGGAGTTATCAGCAGCGTAGTTACTATTCCTGCATCTTATACAATCAGGGGCGCATTTTCTCTCATATGCGTCTAGACAGCGAAGCCATGGCTGTCTTGCCTTGCCTAGAAGAAGCCCTTGACTGCTTCAGAGATGCTGGCCTTCTACAGTTTGTGACTGCCAAAGAAC